>NC_089197.1:16053455-16188455 GCF_963930695.1 Labrus bergylta
ACAGTCACAGTTTTTCTTTGCAAATATATTCAATGAATCTTTTGGAAAGCCTTTTCTCCAGACCAGCGTGGAATCAGATTTCACAACAAGAGAAAGAGAAAGAAAGAAAGAAGCAAAGAACAAACCGTGTGAAAGTAACGTTAGCCATACCTCGAGGCAAACTGTGATGACCAGAGTGTTTTACAGCTCTTGTCTTAATCTCAGGTAACTGTATTGTTGTCTAAGTCTCATTTTAAGCCAAACTAAAAGTAGTGGGGTTTCAAAGGGTTTTCTTAGTACATTTGTACGGTTCATGGACAAAGATTTCTGGCTTTCAAACTACATGGTTTGCTTAACATCACAGTGCAACAGAAGCATTTGGATTTGGCTCACTTGAAATTTCTCTTTCTGATTTAATTTCCCCACCCTTCCTCTCCATTAGTGTGTGTGTGCTCATGTGTCTGTTGTCTGTTGTCTCTTAGTGTGTGTGTGGCTGTGGCACAACATATCAACAATTCAATGCATGTGTCTTTCCACTTTTCCATTGGAGCTGAGACTGATTAAAAACGGCCTATAAGCCCTGAACTAAGCTGAATTGACATTTGGTTCCAATTTTATCATGTAAACATTTGGAAACATGCTAAATTGGCTCTTTGCTGTTGTGACATGCTTGCCAGCTGTGAGTGTTTTGGCAAGGTACACAACGATTGCAACAAATTTCCTCCAATGTCATTAAAACAAAAAACTCTAATCTTCCACAAAACACACCACAGAGTTATTGGTCAAAAATGCGCTTCATTAGGGGTGTCCTGATGCCTGTGTGGTCCAAGACACATACCAAGTATCCACATTGAGCTGGTTTTTACTCTGAAAGCAGAACGCTGATACAAGTCAACGCCTCTAAGATGAGTCTACTTTCTACGTTTGATAGTCTTATAAATCACACAAAGCACACTTCAAACAACATTACATGCTTTCATGTCACAAACAACGAAAACCAACTCGGAACCGGTTTTCAATTCTGAATTCTGTGTGTTAAGGCAAGTGCATTTCTGTTGCGCTTCTGTTTCCGGTTCTCACAGCAACATGAATCTTTCATTACACTTCGATGACAATTTTGCTGTCCATAAAAGTTGTACCCTGCGGACCGCAGCAAGCAATCTTAAGTTTGGCTTGGCTACACTACAAAGATGATGATACAGCAAAATTGCAGGGAAGGAAGCACATCCAAAACTAAGAAGTATTCAGTCAACACAGGGAGAATTTGAGCAAATGCACTGTATCATATGTGTTGTGGTCTCCCATCCACAGCAGTGCAGGTATGCCAAATGCTTTAATTGGTATCTATTTATTCATAGTTCTATCCATAGATTTAAGCCTTGTTCGATATTTGTGTGTCATCATACATCAGAAACTAACTAGCTAACAGAATAACTATAGTCATTGATATTATGACAAAACAACAAAATATTCTAATACATTTCATGTTTTTCAATTATTGTTAAGAAAGGAATGTGTTTTTATAAATATAGGGGAAAATAAGTTGACAGTTGACTGTTCACTATTGAGAGCCTAAATGAGCCAGAAGCGATCGGAATAGCAACCAAGAATCGATAAGTAGTGCTGGAATCATAAAGGGAATCGACAAACCCATCCCTTATTGGGACACTTGCAGACTTGGATCTTTTATAAATGAGCTGGTTAATTATATACAGAACGCTGCTGATCATTGTTTAAATAGCTGTAATCACTGATTATGTTGTTATCATTACCTCTCTTCAATTACATCGCTCACCTGATAGCTGGTTGCTAAACTTAGCACCTTTTTTCTTTCTTCTTTTTATTTTGTTGCCATCATAGTTAAGACTCCTGTCACACATTGTGTTTTTTTTCCCCCAGCACTACTTTATTAAACATAAACTGTGTTAAAATCTAGTAAAGCATCTTCTAGAAAAAGATAGATAAACTCATAGCCAACAATTCTTCCTGGACTAAACACACACACTGCCATTTTAAAAGAAATGACATGATCTGTCATCATTAATAATAACTTTACACATAGAATTGTACATAAGACGCCAGAAATTAAGCATTAATTGTGGATCTGTGTCATCCTAAACAAATTAAGTAAATGCCAGTATTAATTGTTATCTGTTGTTGTTCATTGACTCACGCTGACAACAGTTAAATGAATCACGCGAGATCATTGCTCTCGCCCTGAAGCCACTTTGGTCATGTGCTGCTCAATATGGACCTTCTAGTCACTCACCCAACAAATCAACATGTAGATGCTTGCCAGGAGTGCTGTGTGGAGTCCAAAAAGGACAGAAGGAGTCAGCTTAATGTGTGTGGTGGTTTTGTCGAGGAAGAAACAAGGAGTGCTGTCACACACCACATGAGCGCAGAGTTTGGGAGTACCGCAGACATGTAATGGCAAGCTTAAAAAAATGAGACAGAGGAAGATTTGCTCTCGACTCTGTCTCCCTCTTTTTCTTTTCTGTCTGGAGTTTGGGAGTGGGTGTGAATGTTGGGCTTTATTTCTCTGGAATTATCACTTCAGTTCATCAGCAAAGGTTCAACAGACTTACGAACTGTCATAGTTTTTGCTTTACAGACACTAAGCTCAGATGCTTCATTATAAACCTACGCAAATACTACTTTTTCATCCTCCCCATGCTTTGGCTTCATTTTGACTTTCTTGTGTAACATTGATGTAAATAAATGTCTGATATTGCGGCTTATGTGTGTATATGCTTGTGTGTGTGTGTGTGTGTGTGTGTGTGTGTGTTGTTGTTGTTGTCTGTGTGTGCGTGGGCATGCATGTGTGTGTGTGTCTGTTTTTCTAACAGTACAAAGATGTCCCAAGGGTTTTTTCCCCCTTTTCTCATTACAAATGCTAATGTCACATTAATGAAATCGGCTTAGTTTAAGGTTTATAGCGTAGCCTACACTCAGAGATTTGGCCTTGACACTTCCCACATATTTCAAGTTGAATCACATTTCTTCCTGTGGGCATACTATTCTGAGATACTCTAAAATGCGCTGGCCCTGAGTGAATCTTTGGGGGAAAACTTTAGAACACGGTTGCCAAGCTTTGTCAACGTTGTAAATTGTCTGACAACAAGCTGCCGGCTGCCCCCGCTTCTGAGTGCGACTGTTAGGTTAGCAACAGCAGTAATGGCCTCAATGAGGGCTGGGCTAATCTAAACATTGTGTTAATGTGCTAGCAGCGGTTTGTAGAGTCACTAGCTGTTAATCATTGCTCAACAGAGAGCTTGTCAGGCACAACAACATGCCTGAGAGTTAATCATGGTTATAGATCTGGTTTTTTTTAATGCGGTGGACAAATTTAACAGCTGGGTTTCTAATCATTAGGTCTTTCCAGTAAGCACATATAGTAATATCACCATGTGAGACGAAAAGGGTCTAAAAGGGGCTCAATGCAATATTTCCATCTTAAATACAAGAGTAGGGGCATTTACCAGACTGCTTGTTCATAATGTCAAAAGGACACATTCTTCCAGACAAATATGAAATAAGAAGCAGTTTGTAACCTTTCACTGGTTTTACTTCATACCTCAGTTTTTATTATTATCCCAAAGACATTTAAAGCTTCAACAGATAATAAGAGGAAGTAATTGTTCTTTGTAATTAAAAGCCAATTTTGTAAAATTTATTAGATTATGCTAATCAAGGCAGATACTATCTTAAAAGCAGTGTGTGAGGAAGGCAGATAGAGGGAGTGTGAAGAATGGAAAGGAGTGACAGTCCAGCCGCCATTACAAGCTGCTGATTTCTGCAGAGTGCTTCATAAAATGTCAGAGCGCTTCTCCCTGAGCAAGACACTGAAAAATGGCAGCGCTGTGATGTGCTTGCACCTCACCTGCTGCACTGTGCGCGCGTGTGTGTGTGTGTGTGTGTGTGTGTGTGTGTGTGTGTGTATGAGTGTGAGGGAGAGGGGGGGGAGACGGTAGAGTATCAATGCGTGTGCAAGTGTGTGCTTGCCTTTGTGTACATGCCTGTATGTGTGTTTTTACATCTGTGTGTGTGTGTGTGTGTGTGTGTGTGTGTGTGTGTGTGTGTGTGTGTGTGTGTGTGTCCATGCTGGCCTCCCTCCCATGTTGCAGTGGAGCAGAACAGAGTGGCTGACTGCCCGCTGCTTCGCCTCCCTCTCTGTCAATACAACACTATTCTCTCTCTCAGCCAGTCATTTTCACATGTTTAACGTTAAGTGAAGCTGCCGTTTGAACATAGATATACGAGTGATTGACATATTGAGTTTAATGCTGCTGGATTTTCCCTCATCAGAGCTTATGCTGCCAGATTGTTGTGCTGAAAACTATTCAATAGCTTTTAAGACTGTCATTAGATTTCAGACTGTGTAGTACTATAAACACCTGACAAGTTTTTTGTTTGCCGCCTGATGTTCAGCGCAGTGCTTACCTTCATTTGTCATTTAGCATTATGTCTGTTTGTATTGAGCAGAAAGCCAGGGTCCCTAAACGAAGCCATTATATTGTGCAGAGGTTATTAATGTTGATTTTAACAAAAGCATTATAGACTACAATGGGTCAAAAGCAGAGTGAGAGGGAAGAGATTGGGCAGGACGAGGTGTAAAGGTAGAGAGGTGCAGAAGAGGCTGTTTACATTTCCAAAGATATGTAACAGATGTCATATAAAACAAAGATGACATTTTTTTTAAACTTTTTTTTTAGCCTGTAAGAAAAATTAAATAATGAAATAACTAATTTTCTAAAAAAAAAAAAAAACATAGAGTAATTGGGTTTGAAAAGAGAATATTAGCTGTTGTTTTGGTCGTTGTACCTGAAAAGAGTATGTAAGTGTTTTTTGTTCAACTGCATTGACTTTGGAAGGTGCACGGCCATTATTAAGTTAAAAAGATGTTGAATTAATGAATTGATTTAACTAAATTATCACAAAACATGTTACATTGCAGAGATTCAATCTACAAACAGCTCTCTGATTGGTTTATTCTTGACAGTTTGGCCATTAAAGAAAGAGATGGCCACTGAAACTTAGTGATACGGACAGGAGCCAGAAAAGTTACCTGCGACCTATTGTGTCGACATCACATGTCACAGGGACTCCATGCAGGCTTCTGTGACATCACGTGATCTTGAATAAGTTAAGTCTGCCACAACACCACTTTGTCTGAATTCTGCCATATCTGCAGAGTGATATCTGTTTTCCTCTGCAGGTAAAGTTTCAGTTGAACAGAACTGATTTTTAATAGTTTCTATCCGTGGGTATGGACAGACAGAGCAACCAATGATTGCTCAAGCAGGGCTTGCCGCTCTCTGGCTATTCCATTGTTCTGTCACTGTCAGTTTGTTTTGCCATTTGACATGCATGTTATTTGCATTATGCATATCTGGAGTACTGTGCTCATTCTCTAACCCCTCCCTTCCACCCTCCCTTCCTCCCTCTCTCCTTCTTTCCTTAATATTCCCTGATAACTGATGCTATTTCCTGTTTTCCAGTTTCAAGTATTTTTGTATTTCCTGCGTAGTTTTTTTGTCTGTGAACATGTGGTGTTTGCAGAATACAGGATATCTTATTAAGATTTAAACAAGAAATCCCACACACAGCAATGATCCTAAGTCCAAATATCCATAATGTTGTGTACCTTTAAGAATGCTTTCAAACATGACTATAGCTCAAATAATGCAATTTATAGTGCAAAAGTGAAGTACAGGTGTCTGTTGAGATATGATAAAAAAAAAGATTGGTTTAGTGAGGCTCACCTGTTCTTTATTCACACTTCAGTACATTTCTTTTCTCCAGTACCAAAGTGTAAAATCACTAAATATTAGAGTAAGTATATCTTTCACAGTAGTACTACTAACATAAGCAGTGTCAGTAATGAGAGTAATGAGACATAATTAAAAATGCATTCTCAGTTGATTTAATTCCTGCAACATCTTGCAAACGTCAGCAAAAGTCTTGTTAAATACTGGAGAATTTAAGTTGCTGTATTTAATAAGTCGGATGTATTTTGTGAAGTTGTGCACCTAAATCTAAGCTCAATGTTCAAGGCCTCAGGGTAATAGGGTAATTTTTTGCAAATCATCAGTTTGGCTCTTTGTATTGACTTACACACATTGAAACACTGTTGTGAAAAATTGGACTACGGCAAATGTAAAATACTGGAGTATGTAATCTAATTAACCTTAAAAGGCTTTGGTTTACCACCCAGCTTGCCTCCAATGCATGTTGTGTGCGTGTATGAACTAATGTGTTATTTTCAGAGGCATGGAGATGGTGTTATTCCATGCTTCCCAACTGCTCCAAAGTCATTATGGACTCTTGTAGACACATGCAGCCGCTGGTGAGCAGATCCAGTTCAGTCCGTAGAAAAACTGTAATGAGCAGTGAGACTGGCAGATGAGTGTGAGTGGCTAGCAGAGGGAGAAGGGCAGATTCATCAGGGATGATTGCCTGATGCACACTTCTGTTTTTTTTTTATATGGAGACCCTGCTAGGTTACCATGGGGAGAATAATTAGCTTTGGCTGGATGCAGATGCGAATGAGTGTAAGAGATGGGAATTTTCTTATTGAGCTTACTTTATGATACTTAGAATGATGCAAATGGGTTCGCTCGCGTGCACAGAACTACACATACAAATGCAGACTTCCTCAAACACATGCGCGCAGACACACTCACTAACGGCTCATTCTCTTCTATTTGTGGACAGGAAATGGGAGTAGTGCGATGTCTGGTTGAGCTGAGTAACACTATTCTGTCACACATAGGTTTGACATCAAACACAAGTGACAAGCCTATCCTATCCCTCCCCACCGAGTCATCACCATGTCCCAAAATCACATTATTGTCACTGGGAAGCCAGCAGAGACGGATGGTGAGTAGGGGTGTTGATTCCAGCCTTTGGCATCTACAGTATGCTCGAAAAGGCAAATAAAGCCATTTGGCAAGGGCTGATTTCTTGTCATTTCAAAAATACACAGAATGCGTGTGGCATGGCATTTGGTTTTTATATTTTATCTAAAGCAGCTTACAGGGACATGGATTTGCATGTGTTGTTTTTTTTTACGGCCCATGCAGTGAATACTGACGCTGGAAACCCCTGAATGGTAACGCCACGCTCTACTATTTGCAATGCATGGGACCATGTCATTACCTTTTTGCCCTTGCAGGCAGTAAGCAGCTCTCGTGTGGTAAGCTCCAGTGTTACATGGTAACAGACAGGCAGGCAGGCAGTGGTGTGGCTGTAATAAGACCTGTGGCCAGCACCACTGCCAAGGCTTGCTGAGGCGGGGTGAGAGATGGTGCCCATCCCCTACATGCCCTGCTCTGCCATCTGTCACTGGGCAGGAGCAGAGCCGAGGGAGGGGTCTGAGTCACCCTGGTTGTTGTCACCTAGACAGGCCACACTGGGGCATGCTGTCTCTTTGTACTCCTTTCAGGCCTCGGCTCAATCCAATTCAGCTGGCAAAGCACCAATGAAAAACTGCAAATATACTTTTTAATATCTTGATTCAGCAATTCAGTATACATTTTTATGTCATTGATTGTTGAAAAGTTTCTTCATGAAGACCTTTCCAAACGTTTCATGAAGTGCTACAGTGATGAAACACAAGCAGCATGCGCCATTACACCACCAGCCAAACAGAGCTGGCAAGATAAGCTGATTAATAAAAACATTTTCAAGTTAAAATACCAAAGATTCTCTGGCACCAGCTTCTCAGCTGTTAGTATTTTCTGTTTTTCTTTGACTTGTTTGAAAATTAGACCAAATATCATGGGGTTTGAAACCTTAAGTTAAATATAAGAAAAAATGAATGGCATCACATTGGGCTCGAACAAACTGTGATGGACATGAGCATAAATTGAACATTGAATCGACAAATAATGAATCAACAGCTCAAGCACAAGTCTATTCCTGTTATGACCTTTCAGTTTCCGCAGCCGGCAGTGGTAGTGATATGACAGTACGTACTGTCCCTTTAAATGTTCTTTGAGTTGATGTTTGACTCTGGACAAAGGTTGTCACTTAATTTTTGCCAAGGCGCCTGCTTATGTCATTTCCTGGCTGCCGGTGTGTGCGTGCAGAGAGGGGAGGGATGATGGGAGGAGAAAAAGGGTCAAGCAAGCTTGTGCGTGAGCTCAGCTATAAGCAAGATGATCTTGCTCTGTTAGTGCGCATTGCCAACAAGCATGCAAAGCACAAACATCCATGTACATATCCACATGTCGTGCCTGTAAGGACACACACCGACACGAACACATACAAACCCACCAAGAGATGAGAAGTGAGCCTGAAATTTTTTTTTCGAGACAAGGTCAGAAATAAAAGATGTTTCTGCTGATTCAGAGTCAGTGTCAATAAGCTCACTTTCACAAACACAACAGAAAGTACCTCTCTCACAGTGTGTGTATGACTGTGTGTGTGACTGTGTGTCTCTGTGGGGGTGTGTGTGTGTGTGTGTGTGTGTCTGTGTGTGTCTGTGTGTGTGAGTAAAGTGCCTTTCAGTAATGAGTGATTCATGAAAACTGACAGTTTATCACCTTGTAAGCGGAGGAGCTGTGTTATTAGTTTTCCAAAAGAATGCCATGATTAACTGGAAATGGTAATAGAGAAGCAGTCTATATATTTGTTTTTAGCTCTACTAAAAAAAAACATGAAAAAGTTCAAACTCCCATACAACGATTAAACAAGAAGACCTCATGGTTGATTACTCATTCCCTTCCCGTCTTTTCTTGCAACCTTCATTGTGACACACTTGCTATGTTGACATTTGTCTTGTTAGCTGCTTGGAGAGCAGGACACAGCTAGCTAAATAGAGGTCAGTGTTTGACACAGTTGCAGATCACAACAAAAGGAGGGAGCGAGAGATCCAGAGGAGAAGAGTGAATGTTGCAGGAGCAGTGATGATACAGTCTTTGTAGGCTGTGGTAGGAGGAGAAAAAAAGAAAGAGTGCTGGGAGCCACGGTGTGTCTTTGAATGGGGTCAGGGCGTCGTGGGGAATAATGCATTCCCCTTCTCTTGCGCCAGGCGCTCCTTCCATTACGGCTGGAGAAGAGACATTGTGTCCACACTCTGATTACCACTGATCCATGCTGATGACTCTGTTGGCGGATTATCTCAGTTAGTATCAGCCATCTGTTACTGTGTGTACGTGTGTGTATTTTTTGTGTGTGTGTGTGTGTGTACGTTGAAAGGGGCAAGGAGGAAAGGGGCAAGAGTGAGACACACAGGGGGTTGAATAGTTTGAAGCTGTGACACACACACTCATGCTCACAGTTCTAAAAGCATATGCATTGGCAGTCTTGCGTAAAACCGCTGCATGTGAACCCTACACCATTACATGCACGCAACACAGGCATACAACACCACAAAACACACACGCATGATGTCAGGCCGCATACCAAGCTGCACAGGCCATCACACCACCAACAAATGCAGGCTCTGTGTTTCTCCTTTATTCTATTCTGCCCTCCTTTCAGACGATGCTGACATGTGAAGGCTCCTATATGAAGGCCACACTCGTAAAAAAAAAAAAAACGCAGAGCTGTTTATAGCTACACTATCTCCTGAAGGGCCGTTGCATCCAGCCGCTATTAGCTGCATGCGTTGACAGCTGGGTGCTGTGGTGTATTTGTGGACGTGACTCTGAATCCAGCGCTGGAACACATCTTATAAATCATAGTTCAGCCATTAGCATAAATTCTCCCTCTCCTTGCATCTGCGAGACCTGCTGTTTCTGGTTGCACAGCTCCGCGTTGATTGGTTGCTGTTGTTTGAGTCAAATTGATTTAGCCGTTCACAGAGATTATAAAGCTCGCCTTATACCGCCACTGTGGTATGCCGTTAATTACCTATAAAATCAAGCTAATTCTGATGCTAAATCCATTTTAATTTCTCATAATTAAGTCAGGATTGGATCCTTAAATACCTTGGCGCTCCATTATTGTTGCAATCATTGTTGTGGCTGTGCATTTGGTGGTACATTGCTGAGCTCAATCTTTTTATTGTTATTAGATTTAATTGCTCTAAGTGATCAGTTTGTAGTTGTCGAAGGAGGATGGACTTGCCACGCTGTCGTTTTTTTTTTTACCGCCCTCTGTCCTTTCTCTCTCCATCTCTCATCCCAGAACGAGGCCCTTTGAGAGATTGCGTGAGATGAGGAGGAGATGAGGGGGAGGGTAGCTCTGCTTTACACCTCTGCAAAAGAAGGGATTGCTTTTTTGTTGTTTGTTAGGGGGGGAAATCAATTCTGTTCACATCATCACGTTTTGACAAGGCGAGACATTAAGTGCAGATATTGAGAAATGACAGGAATGGTTTACAGCCTGTCCTTCATCTTCTGCACTCTTTCTTCTGTCTTTTCCCCTCACAACAAAATCAGAGTGCATTGTCTTGCTTATCCTTTTCCTCCTCGGTCTTTCTCTTTTTCTCTCCTTGTTCCCCCCCCCCCCCCCCCCACTCAGAAAAGGTAGGGAATGATCCGCTTCACTTACCAGCTGACACCACATAAGCTTGCTCGTCCTCTGAGACATGAGCCTTTTGTTTTCCTGTGCATTATGATAATTATGAAGGGACACAGCTTCTCTCGGTTTTCATCACCCCACTAATGATACTTTACATTTTGTGTCAGAGCAAGCATGAAAAAAAAAAAAAAAAAAATCACACTTTTTTTCATCTTCCAAAGAATCTTTTTTCATGTGTTCTTTTCCCTCTAACCTGACATTTAAAGGGTGACAGAGGAAGCAAGGGTGCAGACAGTGTGACAGCCATTCATGCAACAACATTTGGAAGAGAAGTGACAGATTTTTCTGGTTAAGATTACAGCTAAACACTTCATCACTTTGCCAGAAAATCATTCTTGTTACTAATATGTTGCATACATTTTTGCCAATTTGTTTGATAATTTGTCTCTTTAACCCCAGTCCTGTCACCCTGCATGAGAGGCCCTCAGAAGGACCTTTGACCTTGCTCATTATTACACAACCACCATCTTTTTCACTGCAGCAATGGCAGTCACGGCTGCCCAAGTCCGATGGCACACCAGCCTCCTCCCCGTGGACTGCAGCAGGTTTTCTTGTCATCCTCGCCTCTCGCTCTCCCTCTCCCGCTCTCCCTCTCTCTCTCTCTCTCTTGTCAGTGTTGCTCCTGGCAAAAGGCTGATACTTGATATTCAGAGGATAGCAGCTTTTGTCTCAGAGATTTAATCAGTGGCTCTGCTCCCACTGCAGAGGAGAGAGGGAGGGGGGGGGGGGGTGGCGGAAGGATGGCAGGAGAGAGAAGGAAAGAGAGATGGAGACTGTTTATGTGTAATGACACAATAACAAAGCCTGCCTGTAAAACACAATCTGCAAACTGTGCTTTTGAAGGGGATTTTCAGCCCTGGATTAGTGTCAGGCAGAGGGATACGGAAAAGGAGAAGAGAGAAAAAGAGTCAGGTTGAAGTGATAGACGGGAGGTGATTTTGTGTGTGTGCGGGGGGGGGGGGGGGGGGGTTGAATCGTGAAAGTGTGTTGATGTGTGTGTGTGTGTAAACTCGAGTATTTATTTAGCTGCACAAGTTGGCAGCGGTGTGGGCACAGTCTCATTGTTTTGTCTTTTGGAAGCAAAGTGGGAATTATGAAAAATATATTTAGCTTCAATATAGCCAAACTTTTCTTGTGAAGGTCTTTAGCCGTTGGTTTGTTGATAATGGCTCACATGATGATGAGTCTTTGGGACTGATAATGGTAACCTACAGTGTTAGGTAATGCACCCATCATCTAAAAGCCTCTTCATTTTCCTGTTGTAGTTGCACCTGAAAGGACTCGGAGTGTTGTTGTCTTTACAGGCCTCAAAGAGCTCTTAAATGTTCACCCTTTTTTTTGTCAAGAGGATGGAAAGGGATCCTGGCTGTCAGACTCAGGTGTTCATATGTGTGTGAGAGTTTGTTTTTTATCTAGGGGAATGACAAAGAAATGTGAAAATGTGTTATTTGTCTCTTCTTTTCTGAGTTTCTCGCTGACCTCTGTCATTCCTAAAACCCCCGTTTTACTCTCTGCAGAGTTAGTTTCTTGTAAAAGTGACTGTCATGTCGCAAAAACACATTTTCATCTCTTGTATTTTCTTGCATCAAAATCTAAAACCTGCTTTTTTTTTGCGGTATCAGAGTCCTTAAAGACGTTGTCCTCTTTCCTACCCTGTATAGAATCAATAGAGGCTTGGAGCCAGTGAGCATGGCTAAATAGAAATATTGTTCAGGGGAAGTGAGATGTGAAAGGAAAAGTGTCAGGAGATGTGTGTGCGTGTGTGCGCTTGCTAGAACATGCTGTGTAGGTGTGCCACTATGCATTTGTGTGTGTGTGTGTGTGTGTTAAAGTGTGTGTGTTTGCGAGTGTACGGGTGGGTGTGCTTTGCTATTGTAACCCTGCTGATTGGATTGTGTTTGACAGATATGGAGTCTGGAGAGCGGCTGGCCTCCCCTGCGCCCACCCTGTCTGCTGCTCGCACCTCCTCCCCTGCGGCCTCTTCCTCCTCCTCCTCCTCTTCGTCATCTTCATCATCCCCGGCTCCCCACTCTAAGAGCAGCCTGGCCCCGAGCCCCTCGGCACTGGGATCCACCCTCAGCACCTCTGGTAAGCAACACTTTTCCTTCCTCTGTCGATCTTCTGTATCTCAAGAAGGCCGTGTGTGCAGAAGACAAAAATGCCAGCTCACACTGAAAAACACTTTCCATGTCGCCTTAAAACACGCCAAATGTGTCTTCCTTCAAGTCTTGATAGCATTCAGAATCCTCCTCATTTCTTCACCATAAAAAATGAGTTTCCTCCAGTATTAATTATACAGTTATTTTGCAGCCTATGTGAATACACCTCTCTCCCAGCTACAAAGATTTTTTTTCCCTGACAGCTTGGGTTGCAATTGAAAAGCTGCTGCATTAATGAATCCCAAACAATTAGGGGGCTCTTTTGTGTGAGAAACACACACATGCTTCGCCATGTCTCCTGACAACCTTCAGCTCTCTGGCTCCAGCTGCCTCAGAGTCAGTCTCAGCACGACACCCTGCATGCGTGTGTGTGTGTGTGTGTGTGTGTGTGTGTGTGTGTGTGTGTGTGTGTGTGTGTGTGTGTGTGTGTGTGTGTGTGTGTGTGTGTGTGTGTGTGTGTGTGTGTGTGTGTGTGTGTGTGTGTGTGTGTGTGTGTGTGTGTGTGTGTGTGTGTGTGTGTGTGTGTGTGAGGGGGAGAGAGAGAGAGAGAGAGAGAGCCTCTGCCTGCATGATTTAACATTTGTCAGCCACTCAGTGTCTAGTCAGCCCTGTCCAGCATCCAGCCTCCTTTCTATGCATTGGTCAAAGCCATTAAGCAAAGAGGAGTGTGTATGTTTGCTGAGTGTGTGCACATCTGTTTGTATCTCTATTTTTTTTTCTCGAAATATCCCTCGTGAAAGCAAGTGAATCATTTGCTCATGCTCTCCTTCTTCTCATTTCTTAATGTCTTGCTGCTTTTTTTTTTGTTGTTGTTGCTGAGGCGTACTCCACACACACACACACACACACACACACACACACACACACACACACGCACACGCACACACACACTTAAAGCGAGATTGCATATCCAGCTTTCTTTATGATTGTTTGTGTTTTCTCACAGTTACTGGAAGAGGAAAACTCAGAATAAAGCCCCTTGTTTTGTCCTCTATCTTCTCTGTGTTGCCCCAAAGAAGAAGCCATTAGGAGCATCTCCTCCTTATGCATTATACATCCCTTATCCCTCTGTGCCATTACGTGTGCTCAGATTTTCTAGATAAGCGATTTTGGACTGAGCGTCAAATGAAATGCTGAGAGGCAGGCTGTTATAGCTCTGAACTTCTGCTGTGCTATGTGGGAATCAAGCAAGCAAATTCTTTTTTAAATTTCATACAGTGCCACTTTGTGATCTGTAATTTAAACATATGTACGGCCATAAAAATAGGCCAAAGAAGCTCCTTCGCGTTCCTAAATCGAAGTATCATAATTAAAGGAAAAACATCCTCAACCAGAACATTAAGAATATGTCAAGGGTATTTTGTAAGCAGGTACGTCAGTAATTTTGTATAGCAGAGATAAAGTGGCTTCATAGGCTCTGCAGGCCTTGATTCAAGGTCCTTTACCGATGTGCCAATAACACTCAAAAACTCTGAAGAACATAAAAAAGAGTATGTTTATATTTTTCCTGTGGGTGGGTGGGTGGGGTGTGTGTGGGTTCTTGAGGGTGCGTGTGTGCGCACGTGTCATTGATGAGGATATCACTTGGAGAATAAAAGCTGATCGGCGCTTGTAGCGCTCCCTTCTTGGGGATCAACTCACGGATGCAATTAACTTAAATCTGTCTGTGGAAATTTGATTGACTGCAACAAACAACAAATTAATCCCCCTTCGGCAGCATCCAAACATGAAAAAAGCAGGCGGTGCAGTTTGTCAGAGTGGAGGAAGGATTGAAACAGAATGAGAAAGAGGGCGAGGGAGAGAGTGAGAGAGACAGAGTAAGGGAGAGAGAGTAGGTAATCCTAGGTATGTCTTTCCTCTGCTTCTGTCTCGCTTCAAATTTTGAGATTTAATTATTCGCCTTCTGGAAGCCGGCATTAATATTGAAGAGGCATTTGCAGATGCCTAGAAAGGGAAAAGGGGTGTGCGGGGGAGAGGTGGGCACCCCAGGCATAAGTGAATGCTGTGGCTGGCCTTTCTGGGGGTTGCATTACAGTCGTTTATCTTCGTATCCGCTAGCTGACGCTGGCAAGGCAGGCACTACATATTCAGCATATTCTAATGACATTCAAAAGGAAGATTTTTTGCTGTCTTATGGCAGAGAGAGGCCTTGAAGCCAATACAAAGGGCTATACTCTCACACTGCTGGCACTCTGGTAAAGCTTTGTTTCTCACCACATAACCACAAACAGTTTGATTCTCACTTAAAAACAGTCTGTGAGATGCATCCGTAGCAACATGTTCATTTAAAGTCTTCCGTCTGTGTTTTGGTATAGCGCACACAGAACTGGCCCCTCTGTGTCTCCCTCTGGATAATTAGATCCCAGACTGCATTAGTTCAGAAAACACTGCCTCCAGTGTCACTCTGTTTTACATTTCTGTGGTGTGTGCAAGTGTATATAGTAGTTTGACATTTTCATCTGCACTGTGTACAACACTTTCCTTTTCTTCAGTCATCACTTTTTTGCATGTGTATTACCTGGCTTACGCAGAGGCGTCAGGCAGGCTTGCGCTTTCTGAAATAGAAATTGAATTTGCATGAAATATGCTCACACCAAATTGCATCTGACTCTGGGAGGAGGTAATACGTGGCAGTCGCCCCTGCCAGAAATGATTGTGCTCAGGAAAACGCTAGACGATGATGATGTTGATGAAGTATTCTTCTGTGCTGAAATTGAATGCCGAAAGGATAGAAGGAGGTTAGCTTTTCACGCCTTATATACACACTTCTTTTTTTTCTCTGAGAATATCCAGTCTTTGTCACTGCACAGCATATTCTGAAACTGAAGAAAAATCAGTACACAAATAGTTGTATGCTGAGATTGGATTACAACAAAATGCTCTGAGATTTAAATGTGAATGTTTAATGTTGTGTAGACACAAGCCTCATGCTGAAGGAATAGCCAGTCAGTCACATTCACAAACAGCATGGCTGTCTTTTAAAATTAGGTGCCGAGTAAAAGCTAAATCTGAGGTTAATTCTTACACAAATAGATGTTGTTCATGCTGTATTTAACTCTGCTACATTCAGATGGATAAGAGGCATCACCTTCAAAAGCTGTTTCAATCTAGTTTTTACACCCTGTCGCTCCTCACATGACAGAGCTCAGTGAGGTAATTTGAGAACAATGTTCTCAGTCTACACAAATAAACATATAGAAAAATAGCAGTGGGGCAATGAGTGGTGCTAAAGGTGCAGTAAACAACTGTCATTCTGGCTGTTTATTTAATGTAAGAAATGATTGTAATATTGACAAATATTCAAATGTTCCCAGTATTTTTAGACACTGGAGTTCAAAACATGATTTGCCTTGTGTATGGAAATCATCGTTTAATCCTGTTTATGATGGTTACATTGGTATCTGAACTAAAACAGTAGCTGGAAATAACACACTTCCAATAAATATGAAAAATTAAGGAAAAGGATTTGATTTTAACATTGCACTCATTTTCTGTGTTCAGGAGTCCTTTTTTCTGTCAAAGGAACACTTCAATGTTTTCTGTATTTCTTAGAATTGGCAACCACACCGATTGCTTAAATGTCAACAATCTTTAAAACGCGATAAAGTCTCCTTTTACAAGACATTTTGACTGTATTTTGTAAAACAACAGACTACAAAAGTTGATAACAATTGCTTCACTTGTTGCATTATATCATTAACCCGTATGGATTTCGTTTGAACACCTTTGAATTGAAAATATCCTCCTTGGTTTGGATCTCTCCCAGGTCGTCTGTTTGGAGCAGCAGGAGAACAGCCTTTTATTGGCTCCACATTGTCAAGTGCCTTCCCTCTGGTCAACCACCCAGCCTTCGGAGCCATCTACACTACTGGAACAGGCAGGCCTGAGTTTGGAGGCCTGGGTTCTCTGGGCATGTCAGCTGCTCTGGCTGCCCACCCCCAGCTAGGAGCCCTCTCTGGTAAGAAGGGGGACATTTGAATTTCTGGCAGTAAATTGGCTTAATGTGAATGCATTTCTAATCCTCTTCTCTTCTCTGCTCTCCAACAGAGTGGTGGCGAGCTGCTGAAGCCCATGGACGGGGAGCTGCTGCCTTTCTACCCTCTTTTATCGGCTTCCCTCCGTTCTTCACCCCTCACATTCAGCCCAACCACAGCGCCAGTCCTGTTCAGATCAGGATGCCCGGCAAGAATAGCCATGCTCCACAGAAAGGTACAGCACGTCCCAGAAGATAAATTTATTGATCCTCACATTCACTGAAAAAGTGATTATTATGATGGAATTATAGCACAAGTGAAGCAGGTGATTTTGGTACATTTTCTTTTTTTCTTTTCATGTGAGTATATGTGTTTGTGAATTAATTGATCCCTTTTCTCAGATGTGACTGCACTGAATAAAACATCATCTCAATCTCCATCTCTCCTCTCCAGCTATTTCTATCTGTGTGTCTTCTTCTCCTACAGCCTGGATCCACTTTGTCCTGTGATGAGATTTCTCCTTTTCACAACAGATTTAATGACTTTCAGTCCTCCCTTAGTGATTCTGTCAACCTCTCTCTCTCCCCCCTCTTTCCCTTCCATTCCCTCTCATAATCTCGGTTTCTTGCACTCTTTTAATTTCACAGTATCTTTTAATTTATCTTTTATTATCTAAACCACTCATGTTGGGCTTGTGCCTCACGCTGCCAGCATGTTTGATGAGATACATGTATAAATCAATATTTTTATTAGCCTTATTTCATTCTGCAGTTCTTTCCAGATATTGTATTATCCTGTGTTGCAAAGTTTTCAGAGAAAATGGAGCTGATTACTGATATGGGGGATCTGTTTTGTGTTTCTTAGGCGTGAACGGGGCAGTGAATGGCAGCGGGGTTTGTCCTTCCACCACACAATCTGGCAGCTTTTCCACAAGTCCAGCTCCTGTTCAGGCATCAACCAAGCCAACCAAAAATTCAGACCCTTCTAACAGTCACCGTAGCAGCCCCCAGAACAATCCAGCAGAGTTGGTGGAGAAGCCGGTCCAGAAAACTAAAGAGAAGGTCAACACTGAGGTTTATTTCACTCCTCAGTTTGAAAAGAAGTGATTTGTGAAATAGACATATCTCACATCACACAGGATAGCTAACGTTTATTTTCTCTTCTCAACTCAGAAACCAAGAAAGAAGCCAGCAGACACTTTGGGGGGGAGCAACAGTGAATCAGGCACATCCTCAGACAGCACAAGTGACGGGTCTCTCAGCAGCGATCTTGAAGACCTGGCAGAGGATGATGATGATGATGACGACGATGACGATGATGATGAAGATGAGGACAAATCATCAGACTCCGAAAAGCGGACAAGGAAAAAACCTAAGGTAAAGAAACAGATATTCTGTGATACCAAAAACACATTATGTTTCCAAAACCACTCACTACTTAAGAACCAGCATACAGTAAGTTTGCCCTTTTAGTTCATTCTGAATGATTTATTAGAACTATTATATACTGATAGTATACTCTAATACCCACAATGCATCTTGAAAAGAAATGTACAGCTTATAGTTATTTACCCGGCACTAAACACACCATGCATTGGGCTGATTTAAAGAAAAATAAATGATGATGTAATTGACAGCACAGAGAAATCATGCCATTAGTGTTTAATTACGTTATTTCATTTGGTACCTGTAATTGGCTGTTTGAAAACCACAGCCAAAAGACATTAATGAGTTTATCCAAAGCTTTAAAACAAACCTTAAATAACCTCAATATCAAATATTTAAAACACTTTTAAAAGGGCAGATAGTTTTTAGTTCTAGTAAATAAAAGAATCCAGAGATGTAGCCGTACCCATGATATGACAAATTGATTTGTGAAGTGGTCTATTTTTCCATATAATATTATTTGACAGCAGGGAATTACTAAGTCTTGTTTTCTATGACAATAATACAGAGGGATTGATTAGGTGAGCATTTTTAATTCCACAAGATAAGTCACCGGTATATGATGGAGAGCTGACTGTGGAATATTTTGTACCACGGAAGATGGAGATTTGTAGCCTGTTGAGCTAAGTAAATCAATTATTGTGAATTATTTGAAAAATAATATCTCAAACAAAAAGGTAATTTATTGCCATTGTATAACACTTTTAAGATAAATGTACTGATTCGGTCAGAACTGATGTCAAAAAATGGTCAACAACTGCAAATTGAGTAAAAGAGGAGCACTGTTCTGTTTCAATCTGCAGTGTTTCTGCAGCTCACATAGTCCTTTAAATGAAAACCCCATACAATGAGTAGTATTAGTGAAGGAGTGAATAGTTAGACCTCTTTAAGATCTATTCACTGGATTGCCCTTATTGACCGGTGCCTTAAATAGTAATTAATTTAGATTGATGATCTTTGTTCTAAAAGTTCTTTATTTATTATTCTTTTCCTCCTCAGGGGTTGATATCCAGCACTGGATCTGCAAAGATGGACAGGCTGCTCTCTGGGGAGCTCCAGGATAAGAAGGTCCCCTCAAATCCCCCTACCCTTGTGCCCTCTGCCTCTCCTCCTGCCTTGTCCCAAACCTCGCCACTGGCCCTTCACAGCTCCAGGACTCGGACAGATGCGCCACAGCATCACTTTAGCGTCATTCAGTCCACCGGCCTGGCTGCCAACTCAAAGCCCCTGGCGCTCCTCACTCAACCCCGCAGGGAGTCCTCGCCATCTTCCTCCCCCATAGCGCTCACTACATCCCCAAAGGGATCAAGCAACTCCTCTCCAAAACCTCCGAAACTGCTGCCCTCCTCCTCCCCCCAGGACCTGCCCCTCTCCCTGTGCTCCTCCCCTAAGCCTCTCTCCGTCCCCTCTCCACCCCGCTCAACTCTCCCGCCATCTAGCTCCCCAAAATCTTTTGGTTTGACCTCATCTGTGACCAGCTCCCGGAAGTCCTCGCTGAAGCAGTCTCAGCGTGCTGGTTCTGGATCTGCCAAATCCAACAAAAAGAAACTGCTGGAGGCTTCACTCGCACAGATCAGTGAGTTCAGGCTCAAACAGGTAAGTTTACCTTATAATAACTCAATTGAACTACTCTTTTATCACATACACGTGGCACACAGTGTTTTGCATGTTTGCTGAGAGATGGACACGATACCTAGAACTGCGCAGTCAGCTTAACAGTTCAAAGTTGTTCCCAACAAATTGACAGTAATGTATTTTTCAGCAAGAGCTGAGTGTGCAGTTAAATTTGCAGTTACTCTTCTCTCTTTGCTTCATCATTACAGCACCATATCCAGTCCTTTTTGAGTCTGGTGGCCATTTAGCACCTTTATTCAAGAGCATGCCAAGCAGCTCACAGACAGCTACAGAACTGTTAGGCTGAAAATGCACTCTTGATTTAAAAATGAAATTAGAGCTTTGACTGAAGCAGTTCCTCGTTCACAAGAGGGCTTGGATGTTGTATCGTAGAAAAAAAACATGTTCCACAGAGCCTCTTTAAAATGATATCATGGCTGTAAGCAAACTGTTATCACTCTGAAGTTGGACATCTGAGAGATTCTTTGTTTTGTGTTTTTCATTAAGGAGGATGTACTTGCTTGAGTAAACTGGTAGGGCACTGGGATTGGACACAAAAAAAACTAACAGACATCGAGGATATTTAGTTATTTTAATAAGTCATTACCAAGGGATTTCTCTAGTTATCCATTTGGTGTAACAGTTTTTTAAGTTCCTGTGTGAATTATGGAAGAGCTAGAAGTTTAAAGCAGGGAATCATTTGTTATTGATTTATGTTGCTCTTGGACATATTTGAAAAGAAAAGTAATTGCTGTGTTGAGAAGGTTAATTTGGAATATTATAGATCACATATTACAAGTAAACCTGTTAATAATGGAATAAGTAATATCACTTTTTTTTATTACTCTATCAAAGTACTGTAAGTTATTATTTGTTTTTGGCTTAACGTCTGTACTTGATGAACAGTAATGTAAAAAGCCCTTTTTATAAATTTCAAAGGGACATTTGGTTCATTCAACACACAGAAAGGCATTGTTATCAGTTCAACAACAAAGAAATCTACCTTGATGTGGTAAGGAAAGAAATTTGAATTGTTGTGACTTGCAGATGGCGAAAATGTACACAAGAGAACTGATCAAAAATGACATTTAAAATATCAGTGCACGCTGCCCTAATGAAGAGACAGGACAGGACAGAGACATTTCTTCAAACGTCTACGCTTGATGGTGTTGCATTAAAATGTGCCTCTAATGGGAATGTGGATCAGGGCTGCGAGGAAATTTGTCAAAATGAGGCAAAGTGAAATGAAGCACCAGAATTTACATTAAAAACTGCATCTAGGCTTTTTTACCAAATACATGAAATATTTAATAAAACATAATGCTTTAAGTTTAACATCCCAACACTTTTAATTGCTCAAGTTTAATGAAGAATAGAAATGTCAAAACAAAGACTGGGCAATCATTGGTAACTGATTTTCTCAAGACTTCCAGTAGGTGCTTAGTTCCTTACAATTACACATAACCTCTACATATATCAAAGACATACATATACTATAGCCACTACATATATCAAGGTTTTTAAAGATTGTTTCCTGTACTTTTTTATATGATGATGTTGTATATGACAATTTAAGCTATGAGCCAGTTTTATTTGCTTTAGATAGTTCTCTTTTGCTCCTGTGAACTGAAATGCCTATCACACTGTCTAAGCTGAAGTTTAACATTGGAACCTCTGCATGCAAAATAAGTTTATGTCTCGTGGTTTTCTATGTGCTTTAAGTACTAAAAGTTTTGACTCTTTTACAGTAGTTACAGTAGCTCTGTTGCTACATCCAGTCTGGTGTTTGTGATGCTTTTAGTTTCATTACGAACATGCCAGTGAATTATTTATGTTTCTCAATCGGTTCGGATGAAATTGAATAAGAATTACCTCTTTCTTTGGCTTTACAGCACATATTCCCTTCCCCTCAGATGAAATATAAATGATAGCACAATAATCAATAAGATAAACCTTTTGAGATCTGCTTGCTCTGTGAAAATCATTTCCCCTTTCCTGTTTTACCAGTATAGAGAAGTTTACAACGAGCTAAATTCCCCCCGTGGTTTCAGCATGGTTACTGTATTTCATGGTCTGTGAAATTGATTTGTTTCACTTCATATCACATCTAGTTGAAAGTGCAAACGTTGAAGTCTAACCTGCCTTTGCTTAAACACAGATTGAGCCAAACTTGTCATCAGTGTAAAAAAGGCAAACATGGCCAGCTGCAGGATGATAATGATGATGGAGCTTTTCAGTTGTGCAGACGAGTAATTACAATTTTAGAGAGATCCTCAGTGTCTGTTTTTGTGAACTTGGCCGAGTACAATGCCTTTGGTTTTTGCATTTATGTTCCTTTTTGTTTCTCAGAAAAGGGCTTAGACACAGTTAACTGTACCAGTGTTCACTATTGTAGTTTTGTCACCTGCTCAAACAATCAACAGTTATGCGAACTGACAGCTAGAGCAACTCCACTTTGTCCCATTTCTTTTCTTATTTTGTTCCAACCTTTCTTTGTTCCTCTCACTCTCCCACCCTCCCCCTGACTCCCTGCCTCTCCTTGTCCTCTCCTTCTCTCCTCCTCCTCTATTCCCAGACTCTCATGTCCCAAGGGCAGACGTTCCCAGCTGAGCTAAAGAAGCAGCAGCAGGGGCCAAACAAGTCTCCTAAGAGGACATCACTGTCTTCATCACCATTGCATCCCACTCCTCCTCCCCAGAACAATCACTCCAACCTCTTCCTCTCGAGTGCCCTGCTGGGGCTCCCTGAACCCCATCACCCCAACGGAGTCATCCAAAGCACCACTCAGGACGCACCTCTCGCCCTCATCACCAAACCTCGCAAAGACTTGGCCTCTAAAGGCAAGTCCCCTCAGTGTGACTCCGATGCTGGGTCGATGCCTGTCAATCTGAGCACAGGGGCGAACAGGACCCAAACAGCCGCCCACACTGGGGCTCTGTCACAGCCCTCCACTACCTCACCCCATGCAACAGGCCATGGATCCAGAAAGAACAAGACCCCCAAGGTAAAGGGACAGACACCAGGGCTCGGACAGGGACTCGGACAAGCAGACCCTTTAGCCGCCTGGAAGGGCTTTTCTCAGAACCACCTGGTTCAGTCTCTTGTAGATTTGTTTCGCGGAGGAGAGTCCGGGATCGGGATCCCTGGAGTTAGTATCCCTGGTGTTGGAATTCCTGGCATGGGTATCCCCGGGACGTGTAACCCCACAGCTGGTCTCCCTGCTAATAAGGAATCTGATGACTCGGCAGACGACGATGAGGATGAGGATGATGACCTTGAGGAGGAGGAGGAGGAGGATGAAGAGGACTCAGATGATAGTCTTTCAGGTTTGTATCTTCTATCTAGAAAAGTAACTTTCAGTTTAATAAGCTGAGCATAATTATTCAAAGGGCTGAAATGAAGAAATATTTTAATTAATTATCACTCTTTTTATTATTGTCAGGTCATTTTTCAGTTAAAAAAGTCGAATAAAACAGTTAAAGGGAAAGTAGCATCCCTTTTAAATAACTTATCTGTTGATTTTACAGTCCATATCTAATAACATTTATTATAATGTGAAGTAAAAACACACCGAAAATTCTTATAACAGAGATTTCAGAACAGTTACCTTTTCTATAATAAGATATAACTAAATTCATCAACAAGAGTTTGAAGAGTATATTTCTTTAGAGATGTCAATTAATTGATGAATTATTTAAGTTCAAATCAACGTAAGGATCAAGCAGAGCTCAGTTATTATAAAAATCCTTTTTAAACCGTAGAAATGTGGTCACACACTAAGAAGTCATTAATTCAATCAGCCTTTGTTGTAATGAATGGAAGCCCTTTTCATTTCCAATTATCCAATCCTTACCAATTTGTGTCCTTGGCTCTTTCTAGAGTCCGACAGCAACTCAGACAGTGACATCTCTGGAAAGAAAGTGAAGGAGTTAAAGCTGCTGCCATGTGGATCATCTAAGAAGGAGATGACTCCCCGCAGGCTAACCAAAGGCCATGAACTACTGAACACCTCAACCAATCACACCGCCACCAGCTGCTCCCCCCTCAACCTACAGGTCATCAAGTCTCCCACCATTGTCACCAGCTCCAGTGCCTTGGCCTATCACAGTTCTCCAGGCTCATCCTCCTACAGCCTAGCCTCTCCGTTAGGTAATGCATTGAAAATATGTACATGGCAACTGTAAAAATGAGCAGGAGAGATATAGGATGTGATATCTTGTGCATTAAAATACTATGTTTTTGTTAATGCCCTCTCTTCCTCTGATGACTGTTAAGAGGGATTGTTAATTTTAAGGTGGCAGGAAGGAGGCAGTTGGTTGTCATGGCTCTGAGGTCTTGTAGGTACATGTCTAAGAGCCCTGACAACTTTTTTGGCACAGCAACAAGGTTCATTTCCGCCTTCTTTCAATGCAGAGAGATTACCCAGATCAGAGAAAATAGGACAAATGTGTAGCTTGCCAGGAATGTACCAGCAGACATTCCAGTCCTTCCCCCTTGTGTTGAAAATCGTCTTTCCTCTTATGCATCTTTTAAATGGAAACTGTTGGGACAAACAACATGTGATTTAAATGCACTCTTTCATATTTATCATGGTTTGGTACTTCAGTTCCATGAATTTAGTTATGGCAGCCCAAAGCATTGTGAGTAGTTTTAACCTTGTGGTTACTTAATGTAGGAAAACCAAGAGTTTCGGGCCGATACAGTCCTATCACAGACATGTTGGTATCATTTTTTAAATATATTTTCAGATAAGTGCCAACATGTTAACTATTTTTCCTGAACATGTAATCCAAAAGACAGTGCCTCATGTGAATGCATCAAGTTGTTTGGGAAGATGATTGCATTCTCATATGCTCATATACATGTATGTATACATATACATATTACCAATACAATTATCAAAACCCTGAGCTCAGTCGCATGTAACAGTGCATAAAAAATTACAAGATCATAGTCCATGTATGAATTCAATTATTTTTACTTAAGATAAAAAAAAATCACTAATATGAAGCCATATTGGTAATCTGTGTCCATAAAATCGGTGGTGTAGGTTTCACAAATACAATTTCTGTCAGGCTGTAATGTTTACAGGGGAGGCCAAGACATTTAAAGGCTTCTTCTGCGATTGTGTGTGTGATTGTGTATGTGTTTGTGTGTGTGGGTATGTGTGTTTCCAGTCATAGAGGTTGTGGATAAAATTGATAGTTGAACTCTGTCTCTTCACAGGCTTAGGAAAGAGGAAGAGGGTGATGGATGAGAAGGAGCTGATGACACCTCTGGAGTTGGGGTATGTACAAGAGGCTGAGAGAAAGAAAGCTGTTATGAAGCAGTTCTCTTCAGAGTGTTTTGTAACATTCAAGATCCACAACCACAAATGGTCAAAAAATGAACAGTCCACACTGTTTTTCCGAACAAGTGGGCAATTTTTTCATTCTCTGAAATGCAGGTGGCGGAGAGAAACAAGAATCAAATCAGTCGCGGGGCGACCACAAGGCGAGGTGGCCTACTACGCTCCCTGTGGCAAGAAACTAAGGCAATACCCAGATGTGATGAAGGTACATCTTCCTCACAATGCATCATTTTAGTCTACATCTATGATGCAGAAGCAGATGTTTTGAGGCATGCAGATGAGCAGCTGAGTTTGTAACAGGAATTACAGTGGGAATACTTGTGGGCCGAATGGTTTGACGATTTATTATTGGTGGATATTTTTGGAAGTTATTGCCACACTGCTCATCCACATCACTCTCAAACAGATGCTTGTGTATCAGGAAAAAAATCTATTTTGTTGCACCCGCTGCACTTAACCCTGATCCTGATCCCCACCCCCAAACCGCTTCCTGTGACCCCAATAGTTAGAGATGATATTCTTAGATTCACTTCTTGTAACACTCTTCCCCCTCCACCCCACCACCACCCCCCCACCCCCCCCACCCCACCCCTTCCCCCTTTTTAAAAAATGATTAATGGTTCGTTTTGGGATGCACAGCTCTCTCCCCTTTTTCCAATATATTTCTGTAATCTTCCTTGTTTGCTTCACCAAAAGCTGAACTATGCTAATCTTCCGAGCTGCCTTGAGTGTTGTAGTGCAAAGAGAAAAATGTGTACTCATTCACTCACAGCTAGACATTCAGCAGGCAGTAAAAAGCCTAGCATGGCCACAGATAAATAAGAAAGGGACTGAATTGTGCAATCCAAGGTCAGAACCATTTTTCTCTCCTGAGAGCTTTTGCTCTTTTTTTTGTCCCCTGGCTTTTATAATGATTAGTAGCACTGCACAGAAGCACACTGTAACCTAACTCCCTCCAATCTAGAGCCTCCCAGTTGCTTTTCAATGTCTCAAATTTCGATTTTTTTTTCTGACTAAACCAACGCCATTATTATTTTCTCTTCTGTAGTATCTATCCAGAAATGGAATAAGTGGCATCACGCGTGATAATTTTAGCTTCAGTGCAAAGATAAGGGTTGGTGACTTCTATGAAGCCAGAGAAGGACCCCAGGTGACTGCCTTTCATCTCTCTCTCTCTCTCTCTCTCTGTCCCTGATCCCTGTTCATCTTTTCATCTAGCGGCAGGCAAAGCTTCATGCAGCAGCCACTGTCAGGGCATGGATAGGAATCAGCCAAAACCCTCTGTAGTCCTAGTTCATAGACCTCTCACTGTGCATGGATAAATGTTATAATCAGACATTACTTCCACAGGTGACCAGTGATATATGCCATGTAATGTGACTGTGATACAAATAGAGAAAATAGAAAAAAGATGTATGTAGAAGTAGAAAGATACATATTCAAGCATATTTACTCACAGAGGTGAGGGCCAGAACAAGTCTAGACAATGAATGACTGATGTTAATGAGTTATTTGTATTTAAAGCATTCGTTAGCCATGTTTTTTGTGTTAGTAATAAAAAAGTAGTATTGTCTAATTTTAAAAACACATCTGACTTGATCCCCCTGATGAATACATCCAGATTAGTCTAGCAAGCCAGCGATCAAATTATTCTCTGTTACAGCAAATGTTACATGTCAATCACAGTTTTATCTTTTGCCACCCTTCCCAATCTTTCCGTTTCCCTCCATCCTTTTTCTCACTTAAAGGGGTTACAGTGGAGCCTGTTGAAGGAAGAGGATGTTATTCCTCATATTTTGGCCATGGAAGGTCGAAGGGGTCGTCCCCCTAACTCCGATCGTCAGTCAGCAGGCGAGGGTGGCAAAGGTAACCGACGGAGGAAGGGACGGCCCCCTAATGTAGGCGATCCGCTGGTACCAGAGGGCCCCAGTCCCAGTGAGGTCAAACTTCTGCGCAAGCTAGAGGCTCAAGGTGAGCAGAGGAAATGAGCCCTGAAATATGTTTGTCAGAAGTGTTTGTGCCATTAATCAAGCAGCCATTATGGAGGCAGAAGAGGCCATGGAAAGGAGTTACTTTTTTTTTAATACTTGTTTGTTAGATCCACCTACCTCGTGCAAAGTAATACTGATACTTTTCTATTTGAATCAGCATTGTTATAACATCATTTTAGAATTCTATTTGGCTTATGTGTGTCTTTCTTAAAAATATAACAAATGCTGTTTTACCATAAAGCAGTACCACCTAGTATTCAGTTCTACCCTTTGAAAAATATTGCAAAAAGGTATTTGTTTGTATTTCAAAATCTTTATAAACAAACTGCATACATTCAATTTTTTCCTTTATGGATTCTTTTTTTTTTTAAGTATCCGTCTTTGATTTAGTTCTGACTCTTTCAAAAAGAAAAATATTTTTTACTCAGTCAGATTTGCCAAGACAGGCCATAGAAGCATTGAGGTTCTCCTGAAATTCCTCGCTTACAAAACCTCTCTTCCTGCAGAGATAGCCCGACAGGCCGCCCAGATGAAACTGATGAGAAAACTGGAAAAGCAGGCACTGGCGCGTGCAGCCAAAGAAGCACGGAAACAGCAAGGTAAACTCCATTTTTCCTATGTTTGTGTGTTGTTAACAAGAGCACTGGGCTGTAAGGATGTTAGTGGTGTTCTTTGCTGTTGGTCTGATGGTCACTTCAAACCAGCATGAAAGTATAAAAACCAGCAGGGCCAGAAGCCTCTTTGGACACTAATGCTCCTTCTACATTATTTGTTTGAATGAAGGCTCATATTTATTTTCATCACTTAGCTTTAATCTTCTTTCTGCTCTTATCTTTATTGCTACCAGACTACTGCCTCCAAACATTTAGTTTATGCACTTCTTATTCCTATACACAATTTCAAAGCTACAAATTCCAATCTGGAAGATCTCTGTTTGCTTTGTTTCACTGTGTTCTGGTTCTACTAAGCACATTTGTTTTTAAAGGTGATTAAACATTACAGGTCATTAAAGATGCTGAAATGAAGTTGTATGGCTATTAAGTTAGATTATTTCTATACAGTTACTCTTGATCTCTTTTATCAAGGCCATCGGGTAAGAATTAGTGATATAAGTGGCTTTATTTGAAATTTGTATAGTAAACATTTATGTGAGATTTTGAATACTAAATGATCTAATGTTTTTTTTTTTGGCAAATAGTTATTACGCATGTAGAGCACAAAATCACAGACAAGATAAGACGTACCACCTTGTCCACAGGGGGCGCCAAAATCACCAGAAAACAAAAGTTCCTCGTAGTAGCTTTAAAAGACTGTATTTGTGTGTTTTATTTTCGTTTTGCGTGACAGACAAAGGTGAGGTGATCTACAATGTCTTGCGTCCTTGTGTTTAATACACTTGATCTCAGTTTAACCTCCTTAATCAATAACGCCTTTAAGAACTTTAAATTTCTGCCCAACTTCGTAGGTCATTTTCATAGAAATTAATCTAAAACTGACTATTCTTTTTCAGCTATCATGGCAGCAGAGGAAAGGAGGAAACAGAAAGAGCATATCAAGATTCTCAAGCAGCAGGTGGGTCTGCCTTACACATGTGCCCACAAATCTTTCCCTCTCCTTATCTACTTATCTACCTAAGTGTTCTTACACAAAAAGCCACTGCAAGAAATGCTGAATAGTTATTTTGTGATGCTTTAAAACTTCCTTTTTCAATTACCATCATTACGCCTAGTACTCTACTTATTGCTGTGTCTTTTGCCCAACGTAAGTGGAATAGAGTGCTCAGAAAGTGAGATTATTTAGGAGATGTTTTCCAGTGTCTCAAATATTAAGAGATGGCGTTTTTTTTTTTTTTTTACAGGAAAAGATCAAGCGTATTCAGCAAATTCGGATGGAGAAAGAACTCAGGGCGCAGCAAATTTTGGAGGTACAGAATCTGATCCAACAGCACCTCTGATTAAGCAGAACATTCCTGGATAGTTTTTGCCCCTCAGTCTATAGTGTTTTAATCTTCCTAAAGCTCATTACTGAACAGCAGCATGCATTGGAGGGAGTTGCGTCTTCTTAGGCATAATTCCACATGGAACTAATGCTAAATTGGTCTTGGTTGACGGCTGTTGAATATTAAAATGGCTGTTGCTGCCTCTTCAGACCTTATTTAAATTGGACAGAAAAGTCTTTTTTTTCCATCAGACAACAGTAACAGTTTAGCATAAGTGGGTCGAGAAAAAAAAAAAAAAAGGTACTGTTTTCCGCACACACAAACACATGTGCAAAGATGCATGAACACACACACACGCAGGCACACACAATTATGCTGCAGGAGCTTCAAAGTGTTTTAGCAGGACTAAATCAATTTTGAGTTGACACGGTTGACAAGCCACTCTTAACGGGAGGCTTCAACATATTCACAATTAGGTGTTAAAGAGATACATTATTCATTGGCTGTGTTTTACAAATTTCACTGGCATTCAGAAGCATCAAATCTTTGCTCAAACCAGAAAACTGCAAACAATCAGTTAAAGAGCAGCAAAGCCCTCATCCAAGACTGATTGATGTGTGTCTGTCTCGGTGACTCTTGACCTTCATCTTTATTCATAGGCCAAACGCAAAAAGAAGCAAGAAGCGGCCAATATCAAAATATTGGAGGCAGAAAAACGGATAAAGGTAGGTTTACATGTTTTTAATAAAACCCTTAAAGCTGATGTAAAATGACTGTAAGTGTAACCTTACTGTGTCTCAGGGATTATTTTTTATCACATTGACGTGAATTAGATTATTTCATGTGCACCATGATGTAGGGCTTTTTCCACTTATAAAGTAGCTGGCAATAAAATTAGAGCAGGCCTTTGAAAGGAGCTGAAATTCCATCATTCTGCAATGGTTTTTTATGATATCAGCACAATGGAAGCATATATTGATTTTTCCCCCCCATCTTCTTTTTCTTTCCTTTGAGGAGAAAGAGTTGAGGAGACAGCAGGCGGAGATTCTCAAACACCAGGTAAGGATTCACTACGACTTGCTTAATAAGACCGTTTACCTCAAACTTCACTTTGAATAGCAATTTGAAAGTGTGTGTGTGTGAGTGTATGTGTGCATCTATATGCCTTTAAATACAGGAATGTGTGAGTGTGAGTAAATGAGGTTAATTACCAAACGTCTATTTATTGATAGTCTTAAGTGTATTTCTTAATTATACACCATGATTTTTGGTATTGGATATTACTTCTGTTTCATAATGTTTTGCCAACTCTCTCTGCCAGGAGTTGGAGAGGCATAGACTAGATATGGTATGGGTATGTTTATTTTTGTACATCTAACACCTGCATCGTGTAACTGGTTGTGTTATGGTTGTCATAGCAATGCATTAAGTGTAGCACTGGCTGCTGTCATACTACATTCTTCTGCATGGCTTTCCAGCAAAACCAACAAAAGAGAGAAAAAAAGAGTCAGTATGCTGCCTCCATCTGCTCGTCCTGAGGGACAACTGACCCTGTCACGGTGGCCAGGCAGCTTCTGTCCCCCCTCCCCCGTCCCTCCCCCCTCTTCTACTCAGAATGCATTGCAAAGACCGCTAGCCAATCCACACTCACTGTCTGAAAGTGCACTCGAGGAGTTTCCATCCATCACATACATTGTCTAACTGTTGTATTGGAGTAGCTTGTGTTACCCATGAGTGCTTGACGATCTTTTTCGGCCCAGACATTGAGCTTGTGTCTGTTCGTCCGTGCATCTGTTCTGCAGTCCACAGAGTGCTGGACTTCAACCTGCCCCATCCCAGCCTCTCTGTCATTCACTGTTCCTGTACTCTGCACAAAGAATGAAAACAGCTACTAAGAATCTTTTTGTCTCTATGGTGGAGATATTTCCAGATAAATACACTTTGATGAGGGTTAAACGCAGCCTTTGCTTCAAAATAAACCTACAAAAAGACTACGAAACAATACAACAAATTCCACCATGGGGAAAAATACGGTTCTGCGTAGCATTTTATTTTGGCCTGGCTGCCTTGCTTGAAGCCCTTCTCACTCATACACAGTCGCAGCTGAATCTACAGGTCTGCCTATCTGTTTCAAACTCACAGTGAGCCAATTGTTGCCTCAACCCCTTGTACCTTTCCTAAAAGTGGGGCAAAATGAGATAACATGAAACAATCCTGGCACTTACTATTTTAACATACAGCTGTATGAGTTTTGATTTACTGCAGTTTTTTGTATCACAATATCCCTCAACATATTCAATGAATTAAAAATCTAGAAAAAGCTGATTGCCACAGGTTTTATGTCCCTTTTGAGCTGGTTCCCTTTGAAGTTCTCCATTTGCAGATAAATCAAACCAATAAGAACATGGGGAAATTGCAGCAGAGTGCTTGGCATGTAGCCTGTTTTGTTTATCACACTGACAGAACAATCCTCACAAACAGACCATGTTTTGTTGGAAATATCCTTGGCAGGCCCAAATAGTGGCAATTGTGTGTTTCTGTTGGATCACAGAGGCAATGACAGGCTGATACAGTGGAACAGGAAACCTAAAGAGATCAAATGAAATGATAGTCAGTCAGCAGTGATTCCTGTGCCCTTTTGCAGTAGACTGTGTATCATGCACCAAAGAACAACATAGATGTCTCATCCTCAGCAGTCACATACTGTGCTAATACCTAAGCTGCCAAAGCCACTGAAGTGAAACTGCTCTGTTTGTAGCTATCCTTAACCATCCATTTGTATTTGTTGTCCCCTCACTAAATATTATGTGAGCGATGTGTCAAATACACATTAGAATTGACTCATGCAATAGTCAAATTTATTATTTTTAAAGTATGACAATGTGGCATATCAGACGACTTTTGGCAACCAGCATTTTGTTGCTTTTGTTGTGTCAGCTCTAGTTTAGAGGCGCCGTCACCGATTCAAGCTGCTTCTCTTTTTTGAGCCTGTCATCACATCTACTTTATATCGCATCTATGTGTTGCTTTTTGGTTGTCATCGTACTACTGTACTCTTCACTTATGCTTCCACCATACATGTGAAAGTGTATACATGTGAAGCATCCTTGTGTGTTTGTTCAAGTATGGTGCCTCTTGAATTTAATGCATCACAATTCTACATTAATAAATACTAAATTTAGTCGACCTTGAGTGCTGTGTGTTCGTCATGTGCTTGTTAATGTGCTTCTGTTTTTTTTTTTTGCCACTCTAGGAGAGGGAGAGGAGGAGACAACATGTAATGCTGATGAAGGCTGTTGAGGCTCGCAAGAAGGCAGAGGTAGACTATATGCACACAAATACATGCCGAAGTACACACACAGTCCACTTCATGAAAAGTCATTATTTCTTGGATAAAACCCTGCTTTTCTCCTTTTTGTGCACTCTTTCCCTCCATTCATTTTTTTTTTCTACACACTTACCAAGTCAAAAGATTCTGGCCCTCAAGCACTTTTCCTTTGAATGCACAGCAGCATTAGGCTGAATTCTAATACCGCTCAGCAAACCCAAAGAAACCCTCTCCACTGTTTTCACACAAACATATAGAAATGCCCACATACACTTTGCTTCCCTAATGCTCCCTTGAATTTTGGAACTCTCCAGGAGCGTGAGCGCTTGAGGCAGGAGAAAAGGGATGAGAAGCGCCTGAACAAAGAGCGTAAACTGGAGCAACGGAGGCTGGAGCTGGAGATAGCGAGGGAGCTGAAGAAGCCAAATGAAGACATGTGTCTGTCTGATCATAAGGTAGTTAAGATAGCAACTCATCTGGTCAGTGCTGTGAATGTAGATTAGCATTTTTTTTTATATTTGAATGTTGCTTTATGTGTGAATTCAGGGCAGCATTGTGGTACTAGCACAAAAAAAACTGTAATCTCCAAATAAAAATGATTAAAATTACATAGTTTGATATTTTCTCATGGGTCAGTGCTCATTATGCGAGCTTATGGTGGAGAGGCCATTTAAAAGTGGAAAAGTGTGCCCCCAAGTGGCTTAATGTGTGTAATGCATGATGTAGAAAATGAGCTTTTATTACTATGAATTGCAAAACACCATCTTACTAACAGGCAACAGATGTGAAATATAATGAGAGCTTTACAGTCCCTTTAATCATAATTTTCTGTAGCCTAATTTGAACTTAACATGATTCTCTTACAGTAACGTATGCTAAATCAACAACAACAGCTAATAGAACTAACTTTTCTCTTTTTACAGCCTCTTCCAGAGTTCTCTCGGATTCCTGGTCTCATCCTCCCCGGCCGGGCCGTGTCAGACTGCCTGATGCTGATGCAGTTCATGCGAGGCTTTGGGAAGGTTTTGGGGCTCGATTTGAATGCAGATGTGCCCACTCTGGGCATGCTACAGGAGGGCTTGCTCAATGTGGGGGACAGTATGGGTCAGGTCCAAGACCTTCTGGTCAAACTGCTTTCTCTGGCAGTTTGTGATCCTGGTTTGCCTCCTGGACAAAAGGTGCACTTTGCCAAAGTTCATTAATAATACAATGTATTTATAATACTTTTAAGTCAGTGGAACAGCTTACTTCTTAAAGAAGAATGAATACTTTTTTATACTTTTACTTTAGTTTGCATGTTACTTTTATTTAAGCTCATTCTGAATACAAATCATATCTCCACATCATTTATTTTTCATTTTGGTTTTATTGGTTTTATTGTTACTGAGTGTTACCTTGTCTTTGAATAAATACACATGCATTTTACATTGCTCCCAGCTAAAACCAACGGGGGTGAAAAATAAACACAAATAGCAAGACCTCAAATTACTTGTTTTTCTGAAGAAAATGTTCACCAACTTCATCCTTCTCTCTCCCAATCAGACAAAAACAATGCTTGGGGACCACCTGACAAACGTTGGCATCAACAGGGATAACGTGTCTGAGGTGCTACAGATGTATATGGGAGCCCATTGTGCCAACACAGAGCTAGCCCCTCTAGCCCTCAGTCTGAAGACCAAGGCTTTCCAGGCCCATAAACCTTCCCAGAAGGCCTCCATCCTGGGTTTCCTAGCTAACGAGCTGGCCTGCAGCAGAACGGTCATCAGGTGAGAGATACAGCAACTTCATATGGACTGTGGCATTTCATATGGAGATTATGGAGTGGTCTACGTCCTCTACCTCTGAAATCACAAAATCCAAAACACAAAATTATTATTAACACTCTATTCACCGACCACACAGTGAGAAAATATATTCATTAACTGTGTGAATAATTTTGTATTTTCTTGATGCAGTAAAATTACTTAATATAGCTACAGTATGGAGCAGTAATTTTCAGTGCAGTCTTTTTAATTGTAATAATAATTATATAGTATTCATTTGTGCTTTGGGATACTAGTTAATTCAACTTTTAACTTTTGCTGTATATAGTTTCTAACCAGTATTAGCTTTTAATTTAACTAAGTGTATGCCATCACTGTCCAAAAACACCAAATCATAGATGGACATGAGCAAAATCATAACTTACAGGATTGTGTTTCCTCCTGCAGTGAGATCGACAAGAGCCTGGATCAGATGGCAAACATGAGGAAGGACAAGATCATCATGGAAGGAAAACTGAAGAAGTAAGTTTGATTTAACTGTTATATAAACACTTCTTTAATTCCCTGTTCACACCATCATGCTTAACCTGTTTGTATGTGTGTGTGTGTGTGTGTGTGTGTGTATTTATGCAGGCTGAGGACCATTCATGCTAAACGCACCGGGAGGAGGGAGGCCAGTATGGGTGTGGAAGAGAACCAGTCTGTTAGCACTCCATCCTCTGCCACCAAACGCAAGAGAAAAGCGGGCGGAGACAGTGACGATGATGAGGACGAAGACGACGACAGTGATGACCAGGCTGAGGAAGAGGATGAGGAGGAGGAGGAAGAAATAAAGAAGGTCAAAAAAGTGGAGACATATGATGAGGTAATTTTTTTATCGATGAACCCTTGATGAAAACAAACAGTCCCCTCACATACATTGACTTTATCTCTTTTGTTTTGTCAAAAGGATGAAGTTGACCAAGCCACTAGTCTCGAGGAGCTGGAGAAGCAGATTGAGAAGTTAGCCAAGGTGTGTTCTTCTGTAAAAAGTACAAGTTATGTAACAACGTTTTTATGTGTTTAAATTAGTTTATAAGGTTTTATGAATGGATGTTTGGTTTACACTAATGATGTGTGATTAAAACAGGACAGACACAGATAGTAAAAGTATTCAGGGAAGCATCTTTAAAGAGATATGCAGTCTGTAGAAACATGAAGCATTGCTGCTTGTTTTGTTGTGCAGGACTTGCTTGTATCTTCTCATAATGATATTTTTATTTTATTTAAATTTAATGTCATACAGTATTAGACAAACTTCCCACACTCTAGATAAAAGACTAGTTTTAACGCTGAAAACCTTAAATGCAGTGTATATTTTATTTATTTATACAGTGTTTATTAAAAACAATCATATGTTTGGCACATTTTATGGGCATGTGCACTGATAAGGGGCTATTAGTTAATGAATGCATTCATTAACTTAATAAATTACCTCATTAGCATAGCATGTAATGCTTAATTTATCATGGTGATTACAAAAGGACTTTACGTTGTATGAGTGTCATTTGTTTTTCATAGATAAAGAATAATGCATAGAATCATAGAGTATGTTTTGCATCATTTCAGCAACATCATCAGACCAGAAAAAAGCTGTTTGAGATTTCACATTCACTACGCTCCATGATGTATGGTCAAGACCGCTACCGCCGCCGGTACTGGGTGCTTCCCCACTGTGGAGGGGTCTTCATCGAAGCCATGGAGAGTGGAGAAGGTAGATACGGTGCACCACAGAATGTATATGTATTTATATTTAAAAGTGCTTCAACTTGCTTGTCTGATAGAATTGAACATTTTATTTTCATTAAAAAAATGTTTGGCAGATACACATCATGGTAATAGAATTGTTTTGGCAGCAAAAGGAAGGAAATATTACCGTTGTTCTTGAAAGTGTAAAGTGTGCTGACGATGTTCGTCTTTATCTTAATTATTTTAGGAACGATTTGAGATTACATCTCAGAACTATAAAAGTCTGTTACAACGTCACTTATCAAAGTACACAGCTGGAATATGAACCACACAATTGAGTTTCAACTACATTAACCGTCTAATATCCCTGCAGCTCCAGAGGAGCTGGAGGAGGAGCGACACAGGAGGAGGAGAGCAGCAGAGGAGGTCAAGGTCAAAGAGGAACCTCAGGAGATCGAGTTGCAGAAGGACAAATCCAGCAACCTAGATGGGCAGAGCACTCGAACACAAAGCTTGGAGCAACAGGAGGAAGAAAAGGAACATGATGGGAAGAAAAACTCCCCGACTCTATTCTACCAGCAACCAGGCAGTGTTTCTAAACTGTGCACATTCCAGGATGCCAACAAAGACATTGGCAAAGAAACTGTGAAGGCAGAAGACAAGGAGAGTCCCCATGTGACACTTAACGGCAGCCCCGTGGGCACTCCTGTTGCCACCACCACCACAACACCATCCTCCCCCACTCACAATACCTCTCAGCCTGCAGTAGCAACAACCCCCTCCTTGGCAACCACTAATGACTCTACAAACGTCCCTCACCCGACCTCAACTTCACTATCAGTCCAATGCCTGTCAGCCCCTCCTGAAAGCCCAGGGAACACTCCTCCAACCTCGTCCCCTGCTCCATCTCCACACATTTCATTTCAAGCAAATGACCAGCTGCTACGAGTGCTGACTGAGAGGAGTGGTCACTGGTTCAGCCTGCTCCCTCGAAACCCCTGTGACCTCGCCTCCCTCAGCACGACTCCTCCAGGAGCAGCCCGTGTGTCTCCCCAAGCGTCCTCCACCCCAGCCAATCCCAAATCCCCACCTCCCTCCCCTGCTCTGCCCCTCACCCCATCTGCTGCCTCTGCCTCAGCCAGCCCGCACCACCCGGTTGGCCTTCTCAACTACCCTTTATCAGCCCTACAGGTGAGGCAGGGTCCAAATACAGATGTTTTTTTTTTTTCTGTACAATTATTTTTCTTACCCTCATCACACTTTTGTTTTTCCCATTTTCTCCCCAGGTGAAGTCAGGTGGCTCATTATTGGGAGTTTCTTTTGGTAGCTGGTCCAGTGGCATGTTAAGTCCTAGCTTGCCACTGTGCAGCAGCCCCATGCCAGGTCACTCTTTGGAGGGCAACACGGCAGCAAGTGGCTCCAGTAAAAGTGAATCACCTTTACCTCTTATTGACAAAACTCCATCTATGCCCTCTCCTGCCCTGGAGATGCCCAAATCCCTGGACCACCTAACACCTAGACCTGTTCCAGATGGTGAGTGACAAAAAGAGGGAGAGAGAAATAAGGAAAGAGGCCATAAACAACATCCGTTATTTATTTATTCACCTGCCTGAAAATATTTATTTTGCCTGAATAATCTTATATAATTGGATTAGGCAATGTTCTGCTCTGCTGTTCGCAGTTTCACTTGGGTATAAATTAGCTAAATGAAATGTCATTTTACAATGATGTATGTTCAATGTCTCCTAGCTTACATGCATGTTTGTGTTCATTGACTCAGAGATGCTGACAGGGTGGTGGAGGGTTTCCGACGTTGGGGAGCTGAGGGCTTTAGTGATCGCTCTCCACAGCCGAGGCATCAGAGAGAAGGGCCTCCAGAGGCAGATTCAGAAATACATGGAGATCATTCCCCAGGTCTGCACCAAACACAGAGACGGTAAGTGTCTAAACACTTCAGAGGGAATAACCCCTCTACATAGCTTCATTCAAGATTCAGGAACTAGACTTGGAGCATGTAGTAAGTAGATTATTTATAAAGAGACTGTTAACGATTGTTGGATTTTACTCAAACTTGTCCTCATGATGACCTGAACTAACTGCAAACACTTTTTTTCATGATTATCTTTCACATATATTTTTGTCCATGTTTTTCACCCTCCTAATTCAATGTATTACAGGGCATTCATTTCTGACGGATATTCGTTTTGTTCTCTATCTAGCGGCCATGATTGAGCTGTGTGAGCTGGAGGAGAGTCAGGTCAGTGTGGAGTCAGTTCGGGGATGGTGTGTTGAGGAGCAGGCGATGGAGATGGACATTGCTGTGCTGCAGCAGGTCGAGGAACTGGAGAGAAAAGTCACTGCAGCCAGCCTACAAGTCAAGGTAATACACTTAAACAAGAATGCACCAATTCCCAACTACACACTTTGTAAGGAAGTGAAAGTATTGCATACTAGATATTTACTACATTGATTGTCCTCATTATGCCAGTATCTGGGCCAACAACAACATAAAGTTGTTTTTTCAACGTTTTTATGTCCTTGAAATTTGAAAAGATAATGACTTGTCCCACATTCCAGATTTTATTGGACACCATTGTTTTTTTTGTTCTTTTTATGGTCTTAAATTCAGAGCCATTGACTACTTTATAGTCCAAAAAATATATGCAACAAGTCCCCCCCTAACTTCCTCCTTGAAAAGGAGTGCAAATATGAAGAGACAAATACTTGTTCGCTAGCCGTTTTATCTGAACTTTCAGCATGTCGAGTGGTTTGATGCCATGATACTGAACAGCTGATTTTCTCTAGCAGGGCTGGACATTTCCGGACCCTCAGTCCGAGCGGGAGGACCTGGTTTACTTCGAGCACAAGCCCCCCACCAAATCAACGCCGGCCTCAGCGAACACGGGGGACAAAGACTCCAAGGAGCATCCTGAGGAGCGGGGGGAGAAGGGCGGGGTGATGCGTCACCCGGACAACCCGTTGGACATAGCAGTGACACGTCTGACCGATTTGGAGCGCAACATCGAGAGAAGGTACCTGAGGAGTCCCTTAGGTACCACCATTCAGATCAGGCTGGATAATGTGGGTACGGTCACTGTCCCTGCCCCCGCCCCATCCACTAGTGCTGACAGGGAAGGGTAGGTCATTTCTCCAACCAAAGCTCCCCCCTCTCCCACTAAGAGCATTTCCTCTCTCTTCTGTGTGCTTTTGTTTCCCATACTACTCAACAAGTGAGGTGGGATCCACTTTGCTGTGTTCACAGCAGCAGACGTGGTGGCTTGTTGCATTCTTGTTTGTTTCTTTGGTCTTGTGCAGTTTTTGGGTGGGGTGGGTTGTGAGTCCACTCAGCTTTATTTCCTGTTTAGGCAGTGTTTACTTTATGTTTATGTTCTCTGCAGTCATCTGCATGGTGTTTTGCATCTGTGACCTTGGTTTTGGGCATACTCATGGCTCCCTCTATACAGCATACACTTACACAGGTTTACTCCTTCACTCCTTCTGCATGATCACCCCCTCAACATAACAAAATCAGTGTGTACCTCTCCCCAGCGCCCTACACCCCCAAACTCCTCATGCCTCTTTCTGCACAGCTGGGGCTCTCTATGGTCTGCTGTCTTGTTGGCGGCTGGTTCAACTGATACAGTTTACTGCTTTGTGTATTTTTAAATGGGCCCATTTATACATGCATATGTGTGTATTTTTGTCTCTCATCTTTCCTTATCATCTTCTCCCAGTGGTGAGGAGGAGGTGGCCCATGGTATGAAGGTGTGGAGGAAGGCTCTGAGTGAAGTGCGCAGTGCTGCCCAGTTGGCCATGTGCATCCAGCAACTGCAGAAGTCAATCGCCTGGGAGAGGTCCATCATGAAAGTGGTGAGCAGCAGATAAAATAACACCACAGCTGGTTTCCATACCACTAACTAAAAACAAACTTTATTCAGAAGGCAAGTGCATGTTTTAAATAGTTGGATGTTTTTTTCAGTATTGTCAGATGTGCAGGAAGGGGGATAACGAGGACCTCCTCCTGCTCTGTGACGGCTGTGACAAAGGCTGCCACACTTACTGCCACAAACCCAAGATCACTTGTATCCCAGAGGGAGACTGGTACTGCCCGGCCTGTATATCCAAGGTATGATAGGACTTTTAAATGCAGGGCCATATGTCTGCAGTGACTCACTCTTAGAGGGAAATATTTTGCAGTAGTACAAATTAATTATATATTTTTACATTTTATATTTTTTATATTTTTAGGTTGATAGAGAAAAAATGTTGTAGAACAAAGGTTTCCCAGCCTTCAAAGTGGGGACACACTATCACAGTATTTGTTACGTGCCTTAAATAACAGGCCACAAGATAACCTGATGCTCATTATATTCTCAACAACTGCAAGGACTATACATTTCCCAATAAGTTATTATCACATTGCCTCTTAACATTTAATGTCTGCAGCATAAATTTTGATTTTCCACCATCAAGTTGCAATAAAGCTTATTTCTTTATTTACAGTCATACAAAGAACAATCTGAAGAAGCTATGAAAAAAAGATGTATTTTACACTTTTCCAAAAGCCTCATGTAGACTTGGCCAGAGGAGAAACTATGTATCATTGGTCCCTAAATGACAAATATTAGAATGATTAATATTTTGTTTACGTTGTGCAGGCAAGTGGTCCGTCTCCCAAAAACAAAAAACCTCAAAGCAAACAAGTAGCATCCAGTGGAGGAGGAGGGGGAGGCGGAGGAGGGGGAGGAGGTAAGAAAGGTGGAGAGGCAAAGAAGAATGGAAAGCAGGCAGGAAACGGGGAAGTGTCAGAGGACGACCCGGCCAGCGTCAGCAGCACGCCCAAGAAAGGAGCAAAAGACACCAGCAGGAAGAGGAAAACAGAGGAGAGCTCACCTGCTCAGCCACCAGCCAATCAGGAGAGCCCTGTGTGTGTGAAGCGAGCCAAGACAGCGAGAGACAACAACAGGGACCTGGGATTATGCAGGTATGTGTCTCTGCTTGCTCATACTTGTTTGACTTTGAATTCTTCATTTAAAATGACATTCTTCTAGACAGATGTACAGTAGCTGAGATTTACTGTAAGACATCTTCACTTTACCAATAAACAAGATTAAAATCTTTCCTTTTCTACATAAATCAAACGTTATTTACCGCTAATTAAAAAAAAGAAAATTTCAGCATAAAGTTCACTTCAAGCCTAGTCTATTTTTCTGTGGTGTTTGTTGGTCTTAGCCCTTAAAAACACACTTAATCATATGCAGTTATATTTCAGGCTAAAAAATCTTGGATTAGCTCTCCGATTTTTCCTCTTTCGCTGCGCCCTTGGCGATGAGTGATTCATTGAAGATGTGTTTTTATACCTTTGTAACTGTTTACACTGAACCTTAGCAGAAAGATAAAAGAGACACTCTGCCACATCAACCATAAGTGAGTTGAAGAGCAAGTCTTTTGTGCCTAGACCAACTAACCTCCTTTGTGAATCAACAAAAGCTGGGTGATGGAAAACCAATCACTAACTGTGCACCACTTGAAATGTTTTCTGGGAACAACACGGCTGACCCCCAGTTAACCAGTAAATTCAAGGGCTTTTATCAGTGGCCCTTTGGCTAAATCCCCATAGTGTGACATTAAGTAATTATTGACGTAGGATATTCAGGATTTCAATAAGGCAAGCTTATAAGCAAATAGGCATCTATTTACACATAAAACATTGTGCGTCCCTGAAGAATATATATCACATTTTTCCTTTCTTTCACTGTTGGTCTCTACCAACTACATAGGGTATCACATATTTGTACAATCGTCGGCAGCTGAAAGTAGATGTTTGCTGCGGCTATAAAGTCAGGGGTTATACGACTTAAATAATGAGCTGAAATGCACAACCGAGCAGGGGAGAAACTAGAGTTGGTTGAAAAAATGTGTCTTGTTTTTTAATACAATATTCATGATCATTTGTTGATGCAACAATATAAATGATAACTGTTTGAATAAGGTAGAAATTAAACATTTCACAGAGGAAAAAACAGCTTCTCAATGTGACACCTAAGGCTTCATCCCTAACTACTCCAATTCTTGCTCTAACTGTGTGTGTGTGTGTGTGTGTGTGTGTGTGTGTGTGTGTGTGTGTGTGTGTGTGTGTGTGTGTGTGTGTGTGTGTGTGTGTGTGTGTGTTGTACAGGGTACTCCTTGCTGAGCTGGAGCGGCATCAAGATGCATGGCCTTTTCTCACACCCGTCAACCTGAAATCAGTCCCTGGGTACAAGAAGGTCATCAAGAAACCGATGGACTTCTCCACCATACGTGAGAAGCTTGTGAGCAGCCAGTGAGTCCCCGTCAATTCTTTTTATTCTCTTTCATTTTCTACTGAAATCCTGCAGGACCCTCTGCACAGAATTTAAAGTCAGAAAAGTGTTATTCAGTAAGAAAGTTTGTGATGTATTAGCTGTATGCAAGTTGCACTTTCTCACCTCAAGACTTTTTGTTTATCTTACAGGTATCAGAACTTGGAGACTTTCATCATTGATGTCAACCTGGTCTTTGATAACTGTGAAAAATTCAATGAAGACAATTCAGACATTGGTCGAGCTGGCCATAACATGAGGAAGTTCTTTGAGAAGCGCTGGACTGAGCTTCTGAAACAAACAAACTAAAGTCTGTTCAGATACTCCCCACAAAACCCATTCAACGTTTCCTATCGGAGCACCAGGTTTTATCTTTGTTTTTATTTTCTGATGGACAATTTGGCTTTGAGAGACGGAAGAAGACAAATCCTAACTAAGGAATCCGCAATGTGATTCAGAGAGATGTCACCTTGAAACAAAAACAACTCGTTACAGGAGGTGCGCTGGATTTTATTACAACAGGGATAAAAGCCCCAAAGAGTCCCAGAGAAATGGGGTGTCGTAGTGCAATACCATTCCCTGTCTCAGAACACTGCACTGAATTAATCCTCAACTATCACTGATGTGTCTGCTCTAGAATACTTTCCACTACTTGTAAAAAGTCTTTTGTTATTTAATCGTATTATAGTGAATGTATTTAATTTTGTAATAATTATTTATGAATCAAGGTCCACTTCATTTTCTATGAAAAGGAAGAATCAGCTGAACTGCTTTGAATTTAAAAAAAAAGAAAAAAGGAATGTGTCTTTGTGTTATAATTTTTCTCCCAAATATCAAACAAAGCCAAGAAAAAAAAACTGTTTACACTGTTCAGTGCTTTGGGGCATCAGAGGACTGTATTCATTTGTTCAAACTGTAAAACTGCATTCATTTACAGGAACAGCAGAGGAACAGTCAGACAATTGTGATTCATGTGTATATACTGTTTATTAATGTCAATATTATGTCTTGTTTGGAACAATGTGTAAAAATTGTTTAAGAATATTAAGATATTGTTTATGCCTTAGAATGATTGTAGCATTCTATTTTAGTGAACGTGATGAAAACATTATCATAAATATTGTTTGTACAGTATATACATATCCTCTGCAAACACTGTGGTATCCTTAATCTTGGTAGTGCCTACCCTTCCAACAGGGGCATGTAGGGGATGTTATTGTTTTAGTTTTCATTCTTATGACAACGTTGTTTTTTTTTTTTTTTAAATATGATTTCAATCCAACAAGGCCTCCAAAGTTGGACAGTGACACAGAAATCATTCCTCACCATAGAAGAAGAAGAAGAAGAAAAAAAAGGAACAACAAGCATTCGGTTATGCTTCCATGTTGCATTTCCTCGTAATCTGCCACAATACAGAGGACCTAAGGCCATTTGTAACCACTGTGTTGAACCTTGCTGTGTGTTGTGGCCTGATGGAGGCAGCTAGATTTTTTTGTACCCAAGTCAAGAGTACTTGAAGTTACTTTATTTAAGATATTGTGGAATAAAAGTATCATTCTTTTGTAGGAGCTTTATTTTTCACTAGTGTGTGGCACGGACCTATTAAAAGGATGTTTTTCAACGTAGACGCCTTAAAGTTGTTTTATTTCCATTTGATCCCACAGAGAAACTTTCAAAAATGTCTTGACCTGTGAATGAAGCTTTTTTTATTTATCCCAATTTAAAGTCTTTAAAATAGAAGCTGATACGTTTTCCTTCAGGGTCATTTTGATCGTAATAAAAACAGTGTTCTTTGTTTCGTAACAAGAATCTTAAGGGCATCCCTAAATAAGATTAGAAGCATTTTGTTTTCTCACTGGTACATTTTGTATTAGCCTAGCGGGTACTGTAGTTTCTCGCCCCATATATGGATGCTATAGTCCTCCAAGCGGGCGGTCTGGGTTCGAGTCCATCCTGTGGCTTCTTTTACGCATGTCATTCCCCACTCTCATCCTGATTTCACGCTCTATCTAGTGTCATGTCAAAAAAAGGAATAAAAATCCCCAAAAATAAATCTTCAAAGTAAAGAAAAACTGTTTCAAGATCCTTGAAATGTGCATAGCTGTGTTGATGTTCATACTTTTTTGTCCAAGAATGGTTAGATTGGCTGATTTTTTTTTTTTTATGAGGCAACTACTGAAAACAAAACTTAACATATAATAAATAATTGAAAGTTAAGAATGAATTTTTAACAAATCTCAAATTTCTGATGACAAAAAAAACCTTGTAAGTGCAAGAAGTACAGCAAAAGGGAATAAGCTTGATCCGTATGCTCACGACGGCCATTTAATGAAGGATGTTTTTCCAAGTTGCACAAGATGAAAACCACAAAAAAGATTTCGTAAGGGTTAAAATGCATAAAGTCAGCTGGGAAAGAAGACGTTTTTTATAGCCTTCATTTGAGGTGAGTATAAAGTGCAAAGTATAAAGCAGAACTAAGAAAGTAAAGTGCATGTGCTTCTTTTACCATGTGAAGAAACCACATTTGTTTGTGTAGTTAAAATATATGATACCATTCTTAACACGGAGAATAGTTGTTTTAATAGGAGAACAAAATCTACATCTGTTCATCCGAAACAGATTTTTAAACAACAGGGTACCCGTAATCCTGCAAAGAAACACTCATGCACGATTATAACTGATTACATCATCTAATGACATCATTTTCATCTGAACAGCTGAGTTCATCCACTTTAAAGTGTGTGAAATCAGGTGTCTCTTCTAAAGAACTGAAGAGCAATTCATGTCTTCTGAGAAGATGACGTCATTCACATTACGTCAGGGTCAGCTGTTCGATGCGGAAGTAAACAACATTAAGCTGAACGGACAAGCACGACGGAGGAAGAGACAGGTACTGTACATTGCGGTAGTTGAATGTAAAATAATGATGATTGAGTTGTGATTTTGACACTGTTCGTCTGCTTGTCTGTGTGGTTTTGTGGCAGTTTCCCTCAGCAGGAGAATAATATCTGATATTATATAGAAGTAGAAAGGTGCTCCTCGACTCTTCAGCATCGCTAGCTTGAACCTTAGCAACAGTCTCTACAGAGTATTTATCCCAGAGGTTTGCTGTTGTTTTTCAGCTGGTTTGTCTTTGTTTTCTTTCTGAAGTGACAATCCAACAGCTGGTTTCTTATTGTTAGATTATAATACTGGATAGACAGTTGTTTTTATACCTTCCACTATTGATCTAGAAAAATCCCAGTGTACATGTTGAAATGCTGTAGGATATGTATTACTGGACTCAGACTAGCAGATTAAATGTCCCTAATCTTGATGGCAACCTGCTATGACCGCTGACCAATTTGAAAATAGCCAGACAAAAGCCCTAAGTATGAATTCATATAAAACTCTGTTAGTCCTCTTTGTGAAAATAAAACGCTCTAAATGTGTCAGAAATGTAACCAACAATATGTTTTCCCTTCTTGAGTAAACAATTACTTTGTGAGTCTGTTCGGCAAACAATACAAAAACACTCATTTTCATTTGACAGAATCTGAAAGATGCAAATGTTTGGCTTAATTGCTTGACAAATGTTCTGTTTTTACACAAATCATTGAGAAGAGTTGTTGTTGTTGTTGTTTTTTTTTTGTCGCTTCAATCGGGTGAATTTTTTTGGAATCTCTGCAAAAGGTTGAAAACAAGCTCTGGTTGAATAATGCATTATTATTTTAATACCCTTCCTCATATATATTTTTAAGTTCAGACTTCATGAATCTGTCTCTGCAAACCTTGCATTCAGATGAAATGAACTACTTTCCCTTCATGTGATGTTATTTTTTTTTTCTCCCTCATGTTAAATGTTAACTTCAGGTACCAGCTCTCCAAATGACCTCTCTGATTTGCACTTTGCAAGACCACCGAGACGATGTCAACTGGTGTGCCTTCTCCGGCAACCTGCTTGCTACGTGTTCAGGCGATAAAACACTCCGGGTTTATAACACACGGGACTTCTCGGAGCTTCCCTTCTCACCGCTGTCAGGACACGGCTACAGCGTCCACTGCTGCTGCTTCACCACCTGTGGACAGTTTCTTGCCTCGTGTTCAACTGATGCTACCACAGTCGTCTGGTCCATGGCCTCTGGTGAGATTGAAGCCGTCCTCGAGCATCCTGGTCGCAGTCCTGTGAGGATCTGTGCCCTCTCTCCTGACTCTGCACACCTGGTCTCTGGTGCATCTGATGGCACTTTAGCTCTGTGGGATTTCCCCTCCAAACAGCTTCATAGGTAAAGCTGATATTTGAACAACATTTTTATAAATAATTTTGTTGTTTTTCAATCTATCATTGTTTAAGTAGATAAATGCTATTATCTGAAGTAGATAATACTTAAGTGTTTTTTTAATGATCTTGGAATTGAAGGCCCACTTTTTAAACCGGTGTACTGAGTAATTCTCATACCTGAAAACCATGACAAACATCTCTCCTCAGACTGTTGGAAGTTACCTAAAATTACATGTGCTTGATCCGGTTCCATGCATTATTATACCTAAACAATAGTGTTTAAGTTGAGTAAACAGAAGTAAACATACAGGTTTATGCAGCTGTGTTTTGTTGTGTTTGTGTTTGTGTAGGACTGGAGGTGTGAATGACACAACGTTGGTAGCCTGCTCCTTCAGCCCCTGCAGTCAGGTGTTCATTACGGGTTCCACCTATGGAGACCTGCGCCTGTGGGACCTGAACATGAGGCAGCTCCACGCAGAGAAGAATGCACACGACCTGGGAGTCACCTGCTGCACCTTCGCTCCCAGCATCCTCAGTGGTGAGAAGTACTGCTGCACACATGCTGTGGCTCACGGTTTGGTCAGGTGACAAATTATACATCAATCAGTCATTTTTTCTCATTATTATCATTAACATAGAGACAGAAACATAAAACTGCAGGATTTTGAAAATTAGACAAAACAATCAAGAAACTGTAGATATAAGACACTTTAGCATTACATTTATGTAATATACATACAATATATAAGTATACGATACATCAGCAAGACAGAAAACTCAACGGTCAACTGTACATGCAAATACAGAAATTAAAATGTTTTTCTTTTGCATATCTGTCAACATTTAAACTGACATAACTCTCACCCCACTGGTTTATTCGTTGAGCTTTGCATAAAGCGTGCATGTCAACAAGTAACTGACATACTGTCACATTTTTTAAAAGTTCAACTTGTACTAAATCTCTGATTGGAAATTGAGCTTGCAGTCAGGTTAAAAAAAAGAACACATAACGACATAGTCACAACTTAGGACCTATGTACAAAATACTGGTAAAATACTGTATGTTTAAAAAAAAATGCAGTAATAAATGTAGTCTGCTGTATTTCATATGTATGTGCAAGACTGACCAAGGCCGGATTTGTTTCATATCACACAATGATCTGTTTGTTTGTTTGTCTTTAAGGTGGTCAAGTCGTGCAGTTTCGTCTGGCGTCCTGTGGGCAGGACAGTCAGCTGAAGATCTGGGCCATTAACAAGTTCAGCTCTGGAGGTAAAGTGACATTTCTTTACTGTCTTTAAAGACTGGAACATCTCTCTTTATATGACCTTTATTAATGTTAGAAGTAAGGTGTCTGTGCAGTCTGAACACTAATTGATTATATCATTATATCTTTTAGTAAATTTACATTGACATCATCCTTCATAGCACAGCAATATATCCCACCTGCAGCATCGCTCTCTGGCCAGTTGGACATCAGTCAGGGGGGAATATCTGACAAACATGTGTGTCTTAGTACACCTGTTTCTCTCTTGTAGGCTATAGGATGCAGCTCCTGCACACACTAACCGGCCAGTCAGCTCCAGTCCTCTCCTGTGCGTACTCATCAGATGGACAGCTGCTTGTTTCTGGGTAGGATCTTAAAAAAGGATTCAGAAAACATGTTGTAATTTTTATTTTATACTCAAAACATCTTAAAACATTTTTCAAGACTTATAGTAACTTTTAAGAGGTAGTTCTTACTTCAGGGTATCCAATATCTCCTCTTTGTGCAAGTGTAGTGTACAGACTGTATAAAACATGGACATGGTATCATTGACGTCTCACACTGTTTTTTTAATGCGGGGTTTTGAACGATGACGGGCTCCATATTGAAAATGCTGTCTTAAACTCTCGGTCAACCTAGCAACTGACAAAGCCTCAAGTCTCCTGGCAAACAGCTGCAACGTGCCCGCCTGTCTGTCAGATCAGCAACACCCCTATTCATGCAGAACTGTGAGGCTTAATTAATTCAAAACAGACTAATTAAAAATATGAATAACACCCATACAGTTTTTACCAATAAAGACACACACTATTTAGAGAAATCTCTTTTAAACGAGGCTGTATGATGTATTCAAAGGGCGAAGACACACAACTGTAAAGGTTACTTTCAGAGACTCATTCAAATATGGTTTTTACCATCTGGTATTCCTTAAAGCCCCTGTAAAGTAAAATCAGCAATATGTCGCCAAGCACGCTAAATATGTTGCAAGAAGATAGCTTTAAACATGTGAAAAGACTGAGAACTATGTTTGACTGATTTCCGATTTTTGACCGTTATTGCGGTTTTCTCAAGTTTCAGTTCTCAGAGAACGAGCAGAAATAATTGAATCTCTGTTTTACCTCAGCCTCTTGGTACTTAATAAATCAGGGTTCCTGACTTGATCTACTGAGGATCAAATACTGATGTAAAACTTCAATCGCTTGCCTGGATTTACAGAGTTGGTAGGCTTCTGAACTCTATTAATGCAGTACTCAAGTGGAACCACTAGGGGGAGACATAGAACGCTCAATTTCTCAGTGAGTGAACATTTATCTGAACCTGCTGCTCCTGATAGTCAGTTATTGAAACGTCTGCATATAGAGTTACAATGCATTCTGTTTTACTTCCTTCAGCTCTGTGGACAAAACTGTCACAGTCTACGATGCTGTAAGTACCTCCCCTGCTTATGTGTTATTCATTATTAAAAGGCTTTTCCTTCATCTTAATATACTGCCTCATTTGGAACACATGGTTCATATTTCCTTTTTCAGAACAGTGCAGCTCTGCTCTACACACTGAACCAGCATGAGAGGTAATGAATCACTTACGGTAACACGAGCAGTGTGATTCGTGATAAATCTGATGACACATCACAATGAGAAGTTTGAAGAGCAGCTTTATTAGGTTTTGATGCCACAGATTGTTCCATAAAACACGGGCTGCATATGTCATTCACATCTTGTATAGTTAAAGCAGAGACACCACTCATTCATTGTACAGATTTTGATCCAGCGTGGTCACAAAACATGCCTTCAGCGTTTTTAGAAAAAGGGTAGGACTTCTCTCTCCCAAGCTTCTACACGCACAAACAAGCTGCAGCTGAATGCTCTTACTTAGAGCCTATTTCAGTCCATCAAGCCACCTGTGATTGAAAGGCAGAAATCTTGCTTCCTCTCAGCACAGCAAATGAAAGTCTTTTTAAAAAAAAAAAACTGACGGAGTGAAGTGGAAAAAGATGAGGCAAGTTTGAAGAAAGTGGAAACTGAATGGGAAAAAAAAAAAATCACAACACTTGTCAAAAATACTTCCAGGACACTCCTGTGTTAATATTAGAATATAAGAGTGAGTCCCCTTTTACTAAAGTCCTGTGGGAGGTTTAACACGATGTTGTTTGAAAACCTTCGTTTTGGGAATCTTCAAGCAATCCGGCTTAACTTTTAGGATGATCGTGCTCATTAGGGTTGCCTTGACTTTTTGAATGGACTGCAAATTAGATTTGAATTCTTATTTAGTTTGAACAGCTTTTGATGTGGAGATCATTCCCACATGTTAACATTTTCAGGGCCGGCACTGAGCGTCAGGGCCGGGCTTTTAACCCTGTGTGAGCTGGACAGAACTGAAAGCAGAGCCACTTATACTGGGAACAAAGCTCAGACTATCTGAGCCTTTTGACTTGAGTTTGTGAAGGCTTTGAATGAACAGAGTCCTCATGTTCTTTAAAATAAACTACAGAATAGGTTTTATGTGTCTCCATCCAGTTTCTCTCTTTACTACCATCTGAAGTTAAAAAAACTGACAGAGTTCAAGGTTTTTAAGACACAAGTGAAACAATGCTCACAGTTTCAGCCACTGACTATTTCCTCTTATAATACTCATTTTACTATTTGGTCTTGTTACGTCAATTATTTGTATTGAGTTTATAATGTCTTTAATGTATTTGTAGTAGTATCACTGTTTCTGTATTTCTTTAAGTCTGATGATTCTGTTTTAATCCTAAAAGCCCAGCCAGGGTCAGGGGTGGCAAATCAGCCATAGCTAGAAACCTGTATGCATGGCATCCACTTAGTATTTTTCATATGAAGCAATGTTCACTGCATGTGTCCCTGTTACATAAAAAAAAACATATAGATACATAAAAATGAAAAAAGTCTTAGCTATGTGTCTGTGATTTATAAATCCCTTTCAAAAAGTTTTTTATTTTCTGATATTACTGTACACGACTCATTGTTGACTAAAAAAACCATCGTTCCTGTGACACTGTCCTCTTCAGGTACGTGACAGCATGTTCCTTCTCTCCGACTGCACCGCTCATTGCTACAGGATCCATGGATAAGACTGTAAACATCTGGAGGCTGGAGGACGGATGCAGAGGCAGTGGTGGGGAACACATACATCACTCTAACAGACTAACATATTTGTGTCCATGATTTATTGCATTTGTTTTGTTTTTTTTTAAATCTTTTTTTTTGTTGTTGTTTTGTTGTCATCACTGGGAAGATGGGAAACCAGTATCAGGTTAGTTCGTTTTTGTGTTCAGATTTATTTTCTTGGCAAGAGAAGAGCTGCTTATATACTCTAAACAGTGCAAACAGGACTGTTCTATTGCTACACTCATTGTTTGCAGATGGCGTTCTGTTTGCGAGCACCAAAACCCTTGATACATTTTCTTTTATATGCAACTATTCTAAAACAAAAGGCTATTAGTCAGTTGAATCATTTCCATTCTTGTTGGAAAAGTTGCACCACAGTGCTTGAGGCTATTATTTCAGTGTTTCTTTTCTTTCAGTGTTTCTTACAGTGTCACGTGTGAAGCTAGTGTCATCTTGTGGTGAAGGACACAGGTGTTTTGTGCATTAGTGCTTTCTTTTCATCACCCTTCAGACATTAGTGTTGCTTCAAAGATCACTTTGCCTCCTTGTGTTTACAGAATTTCTCTTTTTTTATAAGATTTTTCTCGTTTTCTTTGTGTTTCAGGGAAGTCTGCTCGGACATCAAGTGAAGGTAGAAAGAAAATATACCTTATTGTAAAACATGCACATGCCTTAGTATCAGTTGAAATCAATAAGTAAAGCACCACTCCTCCGTACATTTTTTGCAGCAAATTAAAAAAAGGGTTAGGTGTGAAGCTTAAGGGACCAGGTCCATGTTCAGTCTAGCTTTTCTGTCTGCAAAGTACAAGCTCCTTTTCACCTTTTAATTCCATCTTGCATCAATGAAAACATCAATGAAACCTCCAGACACTTATTTATGTTAGTACACAAGCTGTGCCAGCCTCAGCCCCCTGATCAATAAAAACTCAGCGTGATGCCCGAACAAGAGAATGTGTGGCCATTTTTCAAAAAAGTACTGCAGCCGTCAACAGACTGACCACCCCGCTTTCTCTCGCAGGGAGAACGTCAGCAGGCCGATCCAAGCTGTTGGTAGGGGATTGGTCGGAGGAGGATGTGTCAGCGTGGCTTGTGGAGGAAGGCCTCGAGGGATTGGTGGACAAATTCACAGCCAACAACATAGACGGGACGGAGCTGCTCTGCCTCACCAAGGAAACACTGGCGTCAGAGCTGCACATAGGTGAGGAAAACGCACATCACACGCGTGTCTCAGAGTGCAATGTCTTCAGTGCCTTGTTTTCTTATAACCCTGATGTTTGTTTCAGTCTAAAAACACAGTTTTAAGGCTGTTACATGTCTGGTGTTTCGTAAGAATGGACATATGTGGATTAGGCTTTTTGTACCTCTTTACACGGATGAAAAGAAACTCCATTAAATTGAATGACTTTGGATGGGAGTTCTACTCAGCCAGATTACATAATATAAGGTTAGACTGTAAAAGAACTCGGCTTTGAGGCTTCAGCAGGTCTGACTTTAATCTGGAGCACTTCTTTAGTTACATAATCCAATCCTCCAAACAGTATTGCCCATAAGGTGAAAAGTGGATTTACTCCTAATATCATAAGGCTTTTCTTGTTATTTCTAACTCTTGAGTGGAATGGCTTTTTGGACAGTTTGGTTAACAGACTTCATCAGGTGTGTTTTTTTTGTTTCTTTTTGAACCACAAGGCTCAAGTAGGAGTGCCATGTTGTCAATGTCAGTCTACCAGCTAGGCCAGTATTCATCATGTAGTTGTCAGCAAATGTTTTTTTTTTTTTTTGCCATGCCGTCATTTTCATCCCACAGCCACTGTCAATCACCCCTCACTTTACACAGCTTCAGCGCCGTGACAGCTTGTGTTCACATTGTTCTGTTTTTAGTAGCGTAGCATGAATGCCACCTTTAAAGCAGAACTAACTTGGGGGGGGAACAGTTCTGAGTTGCGACATGTTTTATCTACTCGTTGAAAGATGGAGGAATAGGCATACGCTTCAGAGGTGGGAGTGAAATCAATCAGCTTTAAGGTGCCTTTCCAAAGAGGCAAAACAACCAAATGAAACACGATCTGCCTAAAAAAGAAGCAGGGAGTGTACAAAGTGTGTTTGTGTTTGGCTACAGTCAACTCATTTGTGTTTAAAAGTGGATGGATTTAGTCTGACAGTGTTATTGACAACACAGCAATCAAGCTAAAATGCACTCAAGTGCCACTTAGTATAAACTTTGAACTGGACGGACGGTAAGTGGACTTCTGCTGCCACAGTGTTCAGCAAAACTCATGCTGACATTTAGGAGAAAAAAATCTGAAAGGAATTCTAATAGATTTTCATAATCTTGATATCTGTATGTTGCTGTTGTTGTTTCAGTCAGCTCAGCTTGTTTTACGTGATGTTCCAGTGTGAATTGTGAATTTTTTTTGAATGTGTGTGTGTATGTAGAGTCTGTGGGCCTGCGTAATAAACTCCTGAGGAAGGTGGAGGAACTGAAGACTGATTCAGTGTGTTCAGGCACTCCTGATGAGTTCCTGTGTCCAATCACCAGAGAGCTAATGAGGGAGCCAGTCATCGCTGCGGGTAAGCAAATATCAGAACTTTTTTTTTTTTTTTCTTTCTTCTCGTCACACATTTATATCTAATGACACAACATATAAGTAAGAGTTAGTCAGTGTGACATTTTCCTACAGACGGATACTCGTATGAAAGAGAAGCCATCGAGAGCTGGATCAACACCAAGAACCGCTCCAGCCCCATGACCAACCTCCCCTTACTGACCACCCTGCTCACCTCCAACCACACTCTGAAGATGGCCATCGGCCGCTGGAAGATCAGCCACTAGCGTCTGAGAGAGCTCTGATCCACAGTGTCTGCATGTTTCAGTAGACAGAGACTAGAACATGGTGCTTCACAGGGATGCCAGAACATTTCAGGTGTTTAGTCACGTTTGAGGCTTCTGTACGAAGCTACATTTTGGACTGGAAAGGATCAGTAAGGTTTAATCATATTAATTGGTCTTAATATACTTTAGTTCATTTAATTTACAAGTTGTTTGCTTGCATTTGATATGGATCTCAGAGGAGTGCTCCCTGGTCCTCCTGATGGATACTTGTTTAAGTAGCCATAAGAAATGTTTTTATTAAGACTAACCTTTATAGCAAGCTTCAGATCTTTCTAGGTGTCCTGCCCGCAACTTATCTGTTTTGGTTCTTTCTCACTGCTGCAGTTCCTTCTCAGCACCAAACAGAACACAAGACACAGCAAAAGACTAGCGGGTGAATATTGTTCCTACATTTACAGTGGCTTTTCCAAAACTGATTATGATGCTCCTCAATTGCTTGATGTTTAAAAAAGCAACTTTGGTGAACAAGTTCAACATATAAACTTAAATCGCGGTAATATTTTATTATTATTAATAATAATAATAATAATAATAATAATAATAATAATACATTTTATTTAAAGGTGCCTTTCAAAACTCTCAAGGTCACCTTACAGAGCAATGTAAGGTAATATATGTGCAAATGTTTCCGCTGCCTTCAAGTTGTCAAATAAATCTGTTACTGCAGGTTAAATATTAACTAGTATGTCTGCTATCGTCTTCCAACTCAAAATAAGACACCTTTGTGTGTTTGCCTTGTTTTTTTTTTGGAAGATTTATTTTTTTACTTTAATGGCGAGATTGGACAGTGGACAGAGACGGAAATCAGGGAGAGACAGAGGTGATTGACAAGCCACAGGTTGGATTTGAACCCAGGCCGCCCACGTTGAGGACTACAGCCTCCATACATCGGGCACCAACCACTGCGCCACCAGCGCCCCGTGTTTACCTTGTTGGATGTTAAGTGACATTAACTTTAGATTTAGATTTAGACTAGAGTGTTGTTGACAAGTGTTGTTAAATTAAAGTTGTCATTGTTGTTGTGTATCCATGAAGATACATTGGAAAACATTTTAAACAAAAGGCCTTTATAGTGGGGAAAAAACTATGACAGGGTTAAAGTTCAAAGAACATTCAGTTTTGTATTCATTACAATTTACTCGTTGAATAACCAAAAAGCAACTATCTTAAACCAAACTGGATTTAAGACTGGGGCGTTGAGTCTCAGTGGATTCAGAAGGCCTGACATAAAACATCAACTTCAGGGCGCCGGTAGCCTAGTGATTATTGCGAGTGCACAATGTGCAGACGCTATGGTCCTCCAAGCGGGCGGTCCGGGTTCGAATCCAACCTGTGGCACCTTTCCTTACTCTCTCTTTCTCTTTCTCCAATTTCTGACTCTATCTACAATCCTATCTCTGATAGTTAGGCATACCAAGCTTAACAATATACCCCTGCTGACTCTGCGCTAATGTGAGCATTAAGTTCATTGGAGAAAGAAGAGCAATGCCACTATAATGTAGCATCTTTAGGTAAGCACTACACACAGCTGTTTTTCAGATTTACCATTGAGGGAGCTTGTCTTATATAAACCCTATGGGAGTAGTGCTTGGCCAAAGAGAGTTCAACATAAATGAAGACATTTCTGCATTATTCATTATTCAGATTGTATTGCCTATATGTATTTCATTTGTAATGGCTTACTTTTATTGATTGATTAATTGCTTTTTTTGTACTGTGAAAGGAAAAGTCTATTTATGTAGCCATACACTCTGAAGCTGGTGCAACTCTTTGTTTGTGATTCTATTTGTGGATTATGCTCTGAAAGAAGTAGCTGTAGAGAAATGTAGTCCTTCATGTATATTTTATTATACCACAGTAATGATGTGGTAACATTCTGTAATCCATTGTATGACTCTGAAGAGGTTATACGACCAGGATGGACATACAGCGATGTAAGAGGTCTCTTAAGGTTTGTTATCCTCCACTGTCGTCCAAATAAACACTTCATATGAATACGTTCTCTGCTATGCAAAAATAAATAACATATACTGTGAATATTGAAGCAGTCAATTCAGAATTAGCTTATGACGAGACGTTTCCAACAATGTCTTGTACAGTGCCTTTTTTATCAAATGTACCAAGAAAAAGAATCTCAAGTACACAGCCTGTAATGCTGACAGATATCCACTAACAGGGAAATATATAATCTGCAAATATAGTGTACACCGTACAAATATAAATGTTTTTTAAAAGACACATTACAATAGAAATGGTCATATCTTGCAACTAATAGCATGAGATTTTTTTTTATATTCGTGCACAAAGCTTAGTCTGACTTCTATGTTTGATATAATAAATTAAAGTTTAGACAATATACTATTTATTTTTTTAAAGCCCTACTTAAGGTATGTCTGGTTTCCTTGAATACACTAGTGTAGCTGTAGACATGTAAGCAAAAGCATAGCAGCCTGAGTTGAACTCTGGTTCTAGATTGTAAATGCAGTGCAGCAGCATAACTCTACAAAACAGGCTCAGAGAAGGGAGCTGTGCTCACACCAGTCACCCTCGCTACCTTATGTGGGACATAATTTGTTGAAAACCGCCTCAGCAGTGCGTAAATGAACTTCACTCAGACGTTGGATTCTATAAATGACCGTTTGGGTTTGATGGGGGCCATATGCAGAGCAGGGTTGTCTCTCGTCAGGCTCGCCTGTCTGTGTCTCCCATCAGGGAAGCGTAGCTGGGAGGATGTTGAACCTCTGGCCTCTCGCTGGTGGAGCCGCTCTCCAAAGTCCCGGCCCTGCTGCTGGCTGTTAGCCTGACTTACAGAGAGCTGTTCCTGGAATGAAGCGCGTTTGAACTCAGTGTTGAACCCTTGAAACTCCATCACTGACAAGCTGAAACTCTCCCCACCACCTCCTCGGCCCAGGCCAGAGGTTTGCTGGCCTTGCACTCGCACTGATTTGTCCATAACCCCCATAAAGGGCCTGGGCTTTAGCTCAGGTTTTGTCTTGAAGCTGCCGCTGCTCTTGATGAGGCACGGAGCGTCCGGCAACTGCTGCCTGCCGCCGTCAGATAGATTCCCGCTGGAGGCCTGACTGGAGCTAGAGCCCCTTGAGCCTGCTGTTCCTCCTCCTCCCCCTTCCCTCCTTACCTCCATGCCAGACCCAAGAGCAAGAGCCAGACCATCCAGAGCCACAGAATGGGTGGAGAATCTGTCAGAGCCCCTGGAGAAGCTGGAGGAGCGGGGCTGATACATCTGAAGGTGCCCAGGAGGGGAGGAGCTGCTGGGGGACATGGGGTGATAGTGATCAGTCGGGCTGTGTCCTGAATGCTCATTAATTGATCCAGGGCCGATGTCGATTCCTAGCACCCCAGCAGGTCTCAGGGAAGTGGAGATGTGTCTTCCCGGCAGAGGACTGGAGGGGCCGCACAGAGAGAGAGGCCTGCCCCCCACTCTGCCCCCTGCCTGGAGGGAGTGGCAGTGGTGATGAGTTCTGCTGCTCTGGTTCTGGTTCTGCCTGTTTATCAGGGGAACAGGCTCCGGTAGGTCCACAAACAGTGGGTTCTGAACAAACTCCTCTTGAGGGAAACACGGCGACTGATCTGTTAAACCGAAGGCCACACCTCCAGGGAGAGTCCTGTTTGAAGCGTACGGATTCAGAGGCCAAAACTCCGGACTTTTACCACACTGCAGGCTCACCTCATCCTCCTCCTCCTTCTCTTCATCCTTGTCTGTGTCAGTCTGCTCTGCAGGGGTCTGCCTTTCCAGACTTCCCTGCGAAAAAGCGTCTGTCTCCTCCTCTGTGGCTTGATGGTGGTGGGTGTGAGGGTCCCTGTTGTAGCCCGGTGCCATGTTGTTGCTCAGTGCCTTCTGATGATGTTTGCATTCCTCCTCTACCCGAATCAGCAGGCGACGGATCTCCCGGTTGGACGGGCAGAGTCGTGCTGCTTCATGGAGGTCTGCCAGTGCTGCAGCAAACTGCCTGGGGAGGACAAAGAGAACGAACAAAGGAACTTTAAAAAATACTTAACGTACAGCACCGCTGAGGCATAGCATTTCAGTGAATTGCTGATTCTCGCAAGAATAACTTTCTATTAAGCCTGCTTTGAAATAATAAACTTCATTTAATATTGCTGTACCTGCTGCTCCTCTTGGCACGTGCTCTGGCATAAAACGCTTCATAAGACCTGGGTTTGAGTTCCAGGGCTTTTGTTGCAAACTCCTCAGCTATGCCAAAATCCTGTTTGTTAAGATAGGAAAGTTCATTTGAATTTAAATATTAGAAGCGGCACAGGAAAAAAAAAAAAAAAAAACCCACTGTGTGATCAGCTGTGTGTTAAGTGACTAGTCTGGAAAATGTTTGTTTTGCAGTAACAATCCGAGCCAATTCCTATTTAAAAAAAAAAAAAAAAAAAGTGTTAACGTCTTCATTATATGGATCTGAAAATCGAAGCCTGTGTCATCAAACTAAACTCATGCTGCAATTATTTTTATTGACCAGGAACTATAAAAGAGAGGGAGAGCAACAGACAGACAGCAGCTTGTTTCTCTGCTCTCATCACCACCCTCAGGTGAATATTTAATAACACCAACACATTGTGAGTCTGTCCTTGGGTGCGAGGTCAAATTGGCAGCCTTAAATGTGAGATTGTGAACGGTGCTGAAAAATGTTTAATGATGGTATCATGTAGTCTATCTACCGGCCTTACTGCCTGCTTTTTGATATAATATGTGGATTTTGTCTGCCCACTCGCATGTCCACTGTAAATAACCCCCTGCAGAGACACAGAGAAAGAGAGCGCCCGCTCGCTCGGCCTGCCAGAGAGAGTGACCTTATCACATCACATTATCTGCTCCATTATTCATCGGCCACAGTGACCCTAAGGATGGCATTTTTACACAGTCTGTTAGGACGTCTGTCATCACCAGGGTGGGTTCCAAAGCTGGCTGCAGGCCACACACATTCATCCCTGCACTAACAGCACACGGTTATTCATTATGTCACCACCTGCTTCCAGGTCTTACACGTACGTTGTGTTTACCGGGGAGAAGGGGAATTAGATCTGACAAGCCGAGATATTTTTACAGCGAGCCACACCGCTTCTGACATTATCTTTTAATGTCGATACAGATAAATTATATATCTAAAGGAAACATCCACCTTGCCTTGCCAGCCATCCTGCCGTCCCCTCAGCGCCTAATAAACCTGCTGGTGTTAAATAGTGCATGAGCAGTTTGATAGAGCTGTGGGCCTTACATTGGTTTTCCTGCGGCAGCGGGAGAGGTTTAGATAGAGAGAGACCCGCAGGTCTTTGAGCCCTTTCAGCTCCTCTCCCTGCCCCTCACGAGGGAGCTTCCTCAGGGCATACTGATAACGCTGGCCGGCCTCCTTCATACGTCCCTTCTGAGAAGCACACAGAAACGAAAAGAGAAAATAACAGAGAGAAAAAGGGAAGGCACATTTTGACAGCCAGTCCTAAAAAAAAACCATCTTGTTTCAAGCCTATTTAAATAAAAGTCTGTGAGATTTGTCACATCTTCTCAACACACTGATAAATAAATACCTTGTAAAGTAAGTTTCCTTCCTCCATTAACTTCTGCAACAAGATGAGGAGAATGTCTGGTTTGGAGGAAGCCATAGCCCACGTAGCATGGCCTGAGAAGGGGTACAAATATTAGTCTTTGTACAATATGTCTCTTTTATTCTAACGTTGTGTCTTCCATTTATCACGTACCTGATCGATCATGTGGAGCCGTTCTGTAGCCTTTCAGTTGATGGAGAAAAAGAGAGGTGAAGAGGGAGTTAGAGGAGTAAAGGGTGAGGCTGCAGCGAAAATAGAAATACTCTATGGAAGTTAAATAGGCAATTATAAAGTAATAGAAATGCAGAGCTTGCAGGTGCAAAAGTATAGCACATAAAATTGTTCTGCCAAGGGAGCTGAGGTTTCATTGATTGGTAAAGACAAATTGGAAATATAAATACGCAGCCTTGACTCATCTTTATGCTCATATTAGAGGCTATACTGCAGTTTGTGGAGCTGTTAAACTGTGTTGGATTCTAATACGTCGTTTTTGGAACACTTAATGTAAAATCTGTTGAAGCAGAATGTATTGCAGAGTCGTTATAAAAGGTCTGGCGTTTGTACCTGTCTTGGATCCCTTCTTAAGAAGTGAGGCCACCAGAGCCGGGTTCTGGCATCCAGTCGGCCGGTCTGAACCTCTGCCGCTGTTGTTGTCGGCTCTCTCCAGCACCGCTCCATGTTCCACCAGACAATGCACCTAACCGAGCATTCAAAAAAAAAAACATGTTTTATTGTGTTAAGAGTTAAAAATCAAGCATGTTGATTAGGTGCTGTGGAAATAAAGTTGTGTGCTTCTTAATATCCTGAGGAGAGCATTGATTATTGTCATGCTGATCAATAGATCACAAGAATACAAATCAGAGTGCTCACACTGGAGGTTTTTACTGCACACTTACTGTGATTGCAAATTAACAACCCACGTTGATATGATTATTTAATAAGTTCAAAATAGCATCTAATGTTGTTGTGGGTGTGAAACATTTATGCATTCTACTCTGAAAATCATTATTTATTAACTGTTTTTTTTTTAACTTAATGTCAAGGGCACACTCTTTTGGTGAACAGCATGAAACCCACTGTTTCTGCGTCTCCGTTGAGGGCAGCTAGGTCGAGAGGGGTCCGTCCCTGTCTGTCTGGTTGGTTCACATCTGCACCAGCTGCAACCAGAAGCTGCACTGCACCTTTCTGTCCCTTCATACAGGCCCAGCTCAGCGCAGTCAGCCCCTCCTGATCAACCGAGGACAGGGAAGAACCTGGGAGGCCCAACAAAGCGAATCATTTTCTGCACTTCTCGTGAAAGGTTTTATGATGTTAGTAGAGAGGGTGCGGCCTCTCACCTTTCAACTGCAGCAGTTCAGCAGTGCTCGTGTGGCCCTCAGCAGCAGCCAGCATCAAGGGAGTGCGACCCTGCTTGTCTGTGACGTTGATATCTGCACCGTGTTTCAGGAGCAACTCTACCACCTGGGAAGGCAGGGAAAAAATATTAAAGCAAAAAAAAACAAAAAAAACACAGAACTTCTCAGTTTTAGAAGATGCAGTGAGTAGACAACTCCTGACCTGTGTGTGTCCATGCTTGGTGGCACTGAGCAGCGGGACCATGCCCCTGCGGTTGGATATCTCCAGCCCTGGCCCCCGCTCCAGAAGAAACAAACACATCTCCATCCTCCCTCTCCCTGCTGCCGCGCTCAGAGCTGACAGAGGGCCGGCATAGAGATGAGGACGACGAGGCGGAGGAGAATATGTAATTGACACATTTAGAAGAGAAGTAGAGCAGGAGTGAGAAACTGAGAGAAAATCAAGGCTGGTTATTCTATCTGCTTTTTGATTCTAACTTCTGACCAAAACTAGATCCCTACTTCTTGAACAATCAAGGTAGAACATTTTTTTTTTTAAAACATAACTATACTATAAAGATAAGTTACACCCTCCTTAACCAGCCAGTGTTTTAGGACAAAGGATAAGCTGAGGTCCTTTTTTGAAGTATGCAATCCTTAAGCTAGTGTAGAGGCTTGGGGTAGAGGCGAGGTATCGATGCCATGCTCTCACCTCTAAGTAACCCTGAGAAATGTCATCATGTTTCATGTGAGAGCTGTTTCCGTAAACAAATCGATTGTGCTTTTAGACAGAAGTTATTGGCATGTGTGAGACAAAGACCATTTTTAAAACAACACCCCCTTGAAGTCCTTGGTTAAGGTGACTTTGTGCAGTTGAGAAATGAATCATAGTGTTTGGTTTAAACTAATACCCGAAAATAGCACAACTCCCTGGTCAAGTCATTAGACATAACATATATCCTTTACTTATCATTTTGTCTGTGCTAAAGGACTATTACTCAAGGTTACTTACTTACTTTCTGAGGGCATTTCATGCTCCCGCTTTTTCTATGGCAGCACTGGAGGGGACTGTGTAATAGCATTAGCCCTCTAATGGCGCTGAAGGCTGAGATACAGGCTTCCTCCTGCAAGCTTTCAGGAAATGGTCCTAACAGAATTCTGCAAGCTGCACTATCACATCTGTGATTGAGGTAAAAGTATTACAATTGAATAACAGCTGCTTTTTAGTTGCCAGAAATGTGGCTGGACAAGATATTCCGTGTGATAAAGGACGCTCCATTTTTGCTCAAAACAAAAGAAATATTTTCAATTGAATCAACTGTTTGATATCAACCAGAGCATCCTAAAATCATAATACGAAAATTGGTAATTTAGTATCAAGTTCTCTCGTGCTCCTGCAGCTCTGCTCAGTTTGCTCTGTTTACAAGTTTTAAACATGATATTGCATGTTTAATACTATTTCATTGCACTGAGCCAGAATTGGCCTAAATTGCGACCTGAAAACCTATGAGCGTGACTCTGGAACCACACTGATGGACAGGAAGAGGTGAGAAAGCTAAATTTATCTGACTGATAGAAGAAATGTACCCGTTTCTCCCCAGAGAGAGTCGTGAGCGTCCATCTGCACTGCCAGCTGTTCATCTTTCAAGTCCAGCAGGCTCTTCACCACCTGCAGAAAGAAAACACAATTTCACAGTCCTCTGTCTTGCAGACTCGCTGTGCAGAAGGAAAAACACAAAGCACTCACAGACCTTGACCACAGCAAACAGAGAAACACACCTCATAAATCATCAACATCAAGCAGGACAGGCAATGTGCTCTACATAAAAAAATCAATATCTGAAAATATGTGTTTGTCATTAGGACCTTGAGCTGATACCAACCTGTGTGTGTCCCACACTAGCTGCAGCTGTAACTGCTTGCTGTGCTGCTTGTGCTTTCTCGGTCACTGTCTCATTGCTGTGTTGCTGCTGCAGCGGGTCGGCCGGGATCTCTGCTACCCAATCCTGGACCAGCAAGATGTTGATGATCTCTGCATGGCCCTTCAGCCCAGCGTGGACCAGAGCACACTGGCCACTCTTATCAGCATGGCCCACCTGGCACAGAGGGGGACACATGAGGACTTATAACCCTGATCCTGGATGGTGTCTGTAATACCCTGGCCTAGATCAGGCCTGTTTATGTCATCTGTCTCCCAAAATAGATCCTGATACTGTGGTGATGTAAAACCGGGGCTGATCAGGATATCATTGTTGTAAAGGCCCTCAGAGAAAGTGTGTTCTGTTACATGTTTAATGTTTCAGATATCTATATTCGCAATCGTTTTTTTTTCTGGTCAAACCCTTAAAAACCCAGATTTGTCTTGGAAATAACACTGACCTTGGCCCCTTTCTTGCAGAGCAGGCTGACGATGTCGGCGTGTCCTGCAGCAGCAGCTAAACACAGGGGTGTCATGCCGCTGTCAGTGGTCCCATCCACCGGGGCGCCCATTTCAAGCAGCAGGGCTATCATCTCCACATGCCCCAGGTGGGCGTGGACCGCCATAATGGGGGCCCGTCCGATCACCTCTGTACACCAAGTCACACTAGCACCACCTAGCATCAACAGACGACTCACCTGCAGGAGAAAAATGTAGTGTATGGCTTTGTCTGAACACACCGGACCCCCAAACTGCTCGGGAGCTCTTTGATGTTCTGCCCTTCTCTCTGACATATCTCCATTAAAGCATGTCCATGGGACCCTGTTTTTGCATGTGTATGTATTGAGTGTGACAGGTGAGCTCCTGTCTCTTTCTTTAAAATGATGGCCGGGGCGATGGTTAGCGTAGCGGTAATATCCCGTACCCCGTTGCACAGAAGCTATAGTCCTCCAAGCGGTCAGCCCAAGTTCAACTTTGACCCTCAGCACTTTGCTGCATATTATTCCAAAACTCTTTCCTCCTTGTTGCATAAGTTATTCACTGTCCTTTTTTAAAAATAAAAGCATTCAAAAAGTAAATCTAGAATACATCGGGCAATTCTCACATACACAAAATTTCATAAATTCTCTAAATTAGGATTGCACATACTCAATACAATGTCATGTTTAGTATGAACGGTAAGTATGCAGTTTTTTAGCAAAAGTTTTCAAGCCAATCTCTTTATACAGTAAAATAGTTGTTTCCAACCAAGGAATCTGACTGGACAAGAGACATTCCATGAGTGCTGATATCGAGCACAACATCACCACCATTATTATTTTCCTGGTGTATCACTCCACCTTGGGTGTTCTGTATACAGTTAATGAAGGTACAGTACAGCAGACAGTTTGTCATGATTGATCAAGCTGGTACATCAGAATCACAAATTGCTACCAAAGCATCTTTCAACAGACTCTACACCAGAAGATAGACTGAAACCTACAGATGAGTACACATGATGCAACGTTGCTGGTTTGCTTAAAACTGTACACAAAGAGTGCAAGAGAATATTTTTGGATTAAGAGGTTAATTTATGTTGGTGGAGCCAAATAAATGATTAATAAACGAAAAGTAATGATCTGTTGTTGATTATTTTTGTGAACTACAATATGCAGCCTGTATAATTGTTGTATAAAAGCAATATCACGCTCAAGCTTGTGATGTTTTTTCAGACGATCTGAACGGCTGTGACTATCTTCAGCGCTCTGACCAAATCCCAGCTGTGCTAATATTCAACACAATGCCACTCTCTGTTGTTGGATATTGCTGGATTATATGACATCCTACATTTATTGTATTTTTTAATTCAAATATGGAGCATATGTTTGTAACCTTGATGTTAGGTGTGTATAGGTTCCTCAGGGAGGCGAGCGCAGCGGACAGACTGTCTGTGCTGCAGTTCACCCACACGGCCTGCAGGACGCTGGAGGACACACCTGTCTTCTTACTCAGACCCTGCGAGTGTGTGAGAGAAACACAGATGGATTCAGAGAGAGACAGAGACGGTGAGAGATTAAGCTTGCTTAGATGAGATCTGTGGTGCGGAATTTGAATTGTGTCCCAAGAGTAGAGCACTATGTACAGAGTACGAGCTGTGAATGCCAACAGTACAATATTAAATGTACCGTGGGTGTTTATGTGTACAAGTAGTGTTAATGTGTGTGGGTGGGGATAGGGACGAGGGTTCATTCTCATGTGCGTATGTCCTTATGTGTTTTAATGCAGTAATATACATCAACGTCTAGGATTAGTACCCTTTTGGGAAATCGAGGAGATTCAAAGGGCCTTACGAACAATCAGTTCTAGTTGTAAGCATACGTTATATTTTATGCTCACAGAATCACACTTCCTGTTACCTTGAATATGTGAGCCTTGAGGATGTGATGTCCCAGTTCCATGGTCTGCTGCCGGTTTAGTTTGCCCTCCTGTCTGGAGAACATGAAGGCCAGGAGAGCATGGCCACTCCTGTGGACGTTCATATAATGGTTATTTATACACTTTATTCTGGATGGTAAAACTCATCTTAAGACCTTATGCTGTATGAGACTCACCTTGGGTCACAGAGAAAGTCATTGCTCTCTCCATCTGCTCTCCAAACCAGCCACTCTCTGAAGGATGGGTGACACAGCATCCGTGTGCCATCCCTGCGTTTTACCTATAAAACAAATGATACAACACATTTCTTAAAATAGAAAAACGAGAATTACTTGACATGATCAGTCCTAAAAATAGGATGCCTTTAAATAGTCTGCCAGTATCCTGTAAGTCCACTAAGAGACTACCTCTACATCACTAGTTGTTGGTGAGAAAAAGTATTTCTTAGCAAAACTTCTGAAACACAAGCTTGAATCATTATGTTCAATCCGTGCAGTCATATCAAGAGGCTTACCATGAATCCAGCCAGGCTGTCTAATCTCTGCTGGAAGTCCTTCCACTCCAGCTCCCCCCTCACACTGCCTGCATTCAGCGCCCTGAACATTTGTTCATCAGTCAGTGGGTGCAGAGACGCCAGTGCCACATTTAGCACTGGAAGGACTCGTTCAAAGACCTCTTCATCCGGAAAGCTCACACGACACATCAGCAGGTACACCTGACAGATAGTCACACAGTCAGTTAGCATATGGTGTTATTGATGGCAGACTTTAATGGGTTTACATTGTTCTTAAATTCTCAACATTATAAACAAGCATGTTTGATTGACTCCAACATTTTTGTGTTAGAAAACTCAATAAAACAAATGCAACTTTACAAAATCATTCGTTATTGATCTTTGAAGGGAGTGCATTTGTGCTTTCTTGGCTCATCAGTGATGATCCTTGAGCTTTGGGATGTACAGCAGTTCTGTGCATGTAGCTTGCATCGAGCAGAGTCGTGCAAATCCACTTCAGGAGGATGTTAATTGGAATTAAAAATATTACCGGGAAAAGAAATTGAGCAAAAAAACTACATGATTAAATCACATATACAATCAGTGTTAGGGAGCTGTAGACTTCATGTTACAAGCTTGTAGTTTAACTGCATTTTGCACAAGCTTTGTTGTAATACAACTGCACAATATTAACATGTAGATTGAATTAATTTAATTATTTTTTTTAGCTGATTTTTGTGTAGTTAACAACTTAAACGTCTAACAAACAATCAACAGCATCATTGTGAATGCTTTTTCTCTTCTTTTTATCAGAAAATGTTCATAGTCGCTGTCACATGCTATTTCAGACATTACTTGACTAACTGTGCGATCATGCAGGCTTGCTGAAGTCGAGTGTCTGCCTGGTAGACATTGTTTTCATTCCAAAGTTGAAACTTTTTTTAACTTTTCAATGAATGTGGAATTATCATTTTTTCAGTTTCTGTTCTTTTTTGCAAATGACTTTTTTTGCCTTCAATTGATAGGATCTTTTGTTTGACCTGCTTCTCTGAGTAGAGTGAGTTAGGTCTGTCTCTACGCTAGCACGGCTGCAGTTTAAAGTAACGTGTAGATTTCTAAAATATGATTTCAAAGTTAATTCCCAACACTGAACACTTTCTGTCAAGTGGTTTGTGTGGGTTGTCACACTTTAATATTATACATTATCTGGACAAATACAACCATGCACTTCCAAGGACAAACAAAATGAACTGGCCAACCTATTCTTGTCCAATGTTCCACCATTACTTGAATAATGTCATTGATTGTATACTAGTATAGATAGTTAATCTGAAGCCTGGACATTTATCAATAACTTTATTGAGGGTCACATGAAATATTCTGCAGGACATGTAAACCCAGGAAATGTTCATTATATCAAGAACAACCATATATATAAAAAAGGAGATCAATTTTCAGTGTACAAGTAAATACAATCATTTGTGTATGTTTTCCATCTATATCATAATAAGTTTGGTAAATTTGGATAATTTTGAGTTCATCTTTGAAACCTGTTTGGATAGTTAATTACTCTAAACGATCCATATTGTATCTGTATATCTATTACTGCCCACTATCTTCAGCACACCTTTCTGCATGCTCTTCCAGATCACAAAACCATCACATTCCTAGTTCCATAATAGTGTTATAACACTTGCTCGTTTGTTGTCCTACTTCACACTGATGATTATGAAACATTAAAATGTGTCTGTCATTTACTTCAGTCACTGTGGACTATTTTAGGCACATTGAATAAAGTCTTTGATCCTGTCATTTTTTAAAATCTTTCATTGCTCTGAAAAGCGTGTGAGTATAGACTCGCTCTCCTTTTCTTGAGAAAAACATGCCTGAACAATGGTTGTCGCCCGTGTACCTTGTGTGGGGATTTTGTGGACATTGATTGCTTCTTCCTCAGGCGAGATGTCATTTCACGGTAGACAGCTCGCCAGGATGAGTGACAAGTGTTAAGTGTTGGACTGTGAACAGGACCAGATGAGGCAGAAGGGGGCGGGGCCTTACTATAATCAAGGTACGCCGAGTGTTTTTGTTTTTGTGAAGACGTTATGAATCACTTACTCAAAGATGTATCCTTAACTTTTGGCCACTTCTATAATTAAGCTCAACTTCACTATTTCAGCTATTTTTTTCATGAATGTTTACTATTTCCACCATCCATTCATCTAACTAGTTCAACAATGAATGGATTATTTTTAAGATAACCCTTTAAGCTATTTATACATCACTTCAGCTAATTACATTACCTTAGAAATTGACAAACAGTTGAAATATTAAGTCAAAAGAAGTATAATATTTTATTTCAACTGGTAATTAATGACTTTAGCTCAGCAATTAATCCATCACTGTTAGCTACCTTGTTTTAAGAGTTAACCATTACTTTGTTTTAGCTAAGGCTTTCAATCATTTTCTTCACTAAGATCGCAATTTCAACTATTCATCCATGTTTTTTTCAATTATATTTCTTTAAGCTACCACTGACTATTTTTTTGGGCTTTCTGTGCCTTTAAAGGAGAGATAGGACAGTGGATAGAGTCGGAAATCAGGGAGAGAGGGTTGGGAATGACATGCGGGAAAGGAGCCACAGGTGGGACTCGACCCAGGGCCGCCCGCTTGGATGAAAACACAGCCTCCACACATTGGGCGCGCGCTCTAACCACTGCGCCACTAGACATTACAATATTCAACTCACACTTTGATCAGACTTTGGATTAAACCTGGGGAAGATTCAAGATTCATGTAGGAACATCAACTTATTTCAATAAGTTGCTAGAAAGTCTGCTAGAAACTACTTTTCTAACTGCTTTAACTTTTCTATGCTTTAATTTAAGCAAAACTTTTGAACCGTTAATTCATGACTTTAATGTATATGTTTTTAACATCTCTTTTTGATACCTGGTTTAACTGCACATGAATATGTAAGCTGTGACATCAAGTTGTTAAAACTGACTAGGTATGTGGATACTACAGAAGCTACAATGGACATGCATTTATTTACTCAATTTAAATGCGATAAGGAGCACTTTGAGTCCAAGACAAATTTCCCCAAGGGGACAATAACGTGTATCGTATCGCATTTCCAGTTGTTTTCTCGTCTGGACTTATTTATTTTGTATCCCAAGAGTTGCAAAAGCACAAAACAAATACAGAAATAGGCCTAACTTAGCTCATTAAAGTGGGTAATGGCAGCACGGCATTTGTCATATCGGGGTAATGAGATAAATGAATCAATTTTAATGGGAAAACCAGCTTTATTATCCCCAGGTATCCCCCAAGAAGAATAAGTCAAGATCTTGAGGAAAAAACTGGAAATTACTGGTTATGACAGGAAAATGGAGTAAAAAAAGTGTATGGGTGTATGTCCACTTCTGTAGGATACTTTTATTGCATAACAACTATTAATGTTTTCGGTTTAAATTAGATTTTCTTCCCACGTACACCTGGCAACAGCAAAGGTACCCTCAAGTAAAGAAACATTCCCTTCTTTGTGGGACTCATTGCTTTACATGTCTGACCTCTGACAGGGAGACGGGCACCACCAGGTAGTTTCCTCCTTTCAGAGCCAGGTGGCCCTTGTGGAACAGATCCAGGGTGAGCTGCAGGTAGAGGATGGAGCCGTGGCTGCGTGTGGAAAGGTGGCTACTGAACTTGCTGAGGAGCAGCTGATCAGGAGCTGAGCCTGTTGGTGTGGTGACGTTGGTGGCGACCTGGGTACTGCTGCTGACCCGGTGATGGATGTAGTCACTGAGGTCAGCTCCCAGATCACTGCTGTCTGGAAGGATGTCCAGAGAGATGCCGGAGAAGGGAAGGAGGGTGGTGATTTCCTGCAGGAGAAGAAAGAAAGATAAGTATAAGTTACTTATTGAGAAACACACCCATTACACAAAGGCACAGACTCAATATTCAAAGAATGGTAGGTAGTGTTTCTCTGGTGCATTCGCTAAGGACAAATAAAACGCTACAAAATCAGGACCCATTCCTTAGATGCTGTTGCCTCTGACTCATTTAGAGCCATGGGATACAGTACAGTAAATAGTGTGACAATGACTCAAGCTCAAACATTGCTCACAGGCATCTCTCAGAGTCACATTTCATCTCCACTCTCACCATCCTCGACTGCTTAACACCGGCCAAAACCAGCTATGACTGATGAAAAAAAAGATCCATGTTAATGCAGCCCAGTTCCTCATTAACCAAGACTGACATTTTGGTTCGACAACATGCAGTTGACATTTGGTCTCCTCTTAATAGTTTCTTGAATATCCTTGTTGCTATACCAGAGTAAGCACACTCTGAAATGGCTGGTTTAAAATGGAAAGGGTGACTAATGATCCAATCAGAAAGCTCGGGTCCTCAGAGGGTTCAATTATAGCTGTACTCTTCATCTTTAAATATCGGTATTTAATGCTCGCTGACTTCTAATTTATCACGAAGAAAATGACCCCAAATGTGTTTTGTGTATTCCCAAACACTTATCAAGTTATGTAACCGGCTGGCTGCCTGTCAAGCTCCAGACTCCCAGCAGTGTCCCAGTAGTATTACCATCCATTCAGGGTGTAATCCATGCGGCATTTGGAGGCTTGGCGTTGGACAGATGCATCCGCTGTTTGTTGGGATTACCAACCAGATTGAGAAAATACATCAGACTAGAGAGAGCCAAGCTGCCAAGTGCAATAATGTCTATAGCATGGCTGTAAAAGTACAGCCTTAATCTACAGTGTGTTTGCAGAGGGCAAAGCTAAAACCAAAGAGAGAAGGTTATGTCCTTGTGATGTATGTATGTATATACATGTAATATGAGACATGATAAAACTTAGAGAGTTGATTAACCTATAACACAAGGTCTATATTTCTTACCTCTTTTGCTATTTCTGCCCATACTCCAACATTTTACGACTGCTTATCTAGTTTTGAGGCTCAAGATCAACTTCAATGACCCCAAGGGGACTTTATTTTTTGCAGCCAGGTGAAAACATTTAACATATAGAAATCACAAGGACAAAGACTCAAACACTAGGAACAACCTAAAAGCATTAAATACATAAATACTCCAGTCCATCAAGTTAAAACCAGAAATCAAGTAGACGTCCATAAAACAATTAATTTGAACCAACTATAAGTGATCTGAACTTCACATCACCGCACATCTGAACTTGCAAGGGGCACATTGGCAAAATGTTAGCGAATATTATGAACTAAAAGAGCCGTTTCAGTTATTTTGTTTCATTATTGTGAGAAAAAAGTCCTAAAAAAGAACAATAAACTAAATGTGATACAATAAAACACTCAATGATGACCTAAGACCAAAGCTACAACAAACAGAGATAAAGACAAAAGTAGACAACAACATTCAAACTAAATAAAAATAGACAAACTTAATAAATTAGAATATATAAAACTTTGAGTGAGTAATCAAGAGGAGGTACCTACTGTTTGTATGAAAGAATACATTTAACAAAAAGAAGCTGTATTTCATGCCGTTTTAGTTTGAATTGAATGGATGATTAACAGTTAAATCTTGTATTGGTCTTCAGCACATCAAGGGACTAACATCACTTTATATACAGGTAACCATTCTGTATAGATAGGTAAACATTCACACACAGTTATATGCTGATTATCTGCCCAAGTATGTTTTTGATTGTAGTCTGTTTTGACAAATATTTGCTGCTTTACTTGGTATATTATGTGAAAAAATCCCAGTCACCTTCATGCTTTTTTTGAGCTGGAGGTTTAGATACCACTAGTTTTATGTAAGATAATACAAAAAGTATTGACATCTTACTCACCACCAGGCCTGTCCTGACTGTGACCACCAGCTTGAGCCAGATTGGAAACTTGGAGATGATCTTTGTAATGAAAGTGGCGATGGTGTCCCCGTAGTCTGGTTTGTGAAATTCTGCCTCATTAAGACTGTCAACCAGTATGATGTAGTCTTCATCAGGTAGCCTATGCTCTGAATACACATAAAGCAAACAACAGCGAGAAGAGGAGGATAAACACATTACAAGACCAGATTGATCAGATTAGCCTTGAGAGCACATAATAAGGAACAAGATGGTATGATAGATTCATAAAAAGCTTTTTTTATTGGTTAAAATTGGGTTCATGTTTGTTTTGCGAGACATGCATTCGCGATTCGCGAGCCCCAACTGGTCAAGTTGATTACACTGTGCTGAAAGAGGCCAGAGGCCATAGTTGTTTATTAGCTTATAACAGGACATATCCATCATGTTTCACATATTCTAAACTGTCAATGCAGCCCTGCCGGCCTGGGAGGACTCATACACTCAGGTACAAGGGCTCTCCATTTTTTTCTAACCTGCTTAATAGTGATGGAGTAGACAAAACACTTCTCTACTCAGACAGTGGAGTGCCTGGCCATAATAACACATCAATCTAGGCGACTGACTGTATCATGAGAAACTAAGCTGACTAATTTGCAACATTCACAACCTCTCTGGAGTATGTTGTGACCTTGAAATCCTGTGGGCTGCAGCTGATTCACCAGGGCAAAAATAACACTCATCATTTCCCTACGTAAATGACCTAACATCTGCTTCACACGCTACACTCTACAAATCAGCGACCTTAACTCGGAAACGTCATCTACGGGGCCATCATGAAGTCATTAATGGGCTATTTCACACAGGAGATGGCGGACGGCTCCCTGATTGCAGGGCGAGGGAAGCAGACAGTTTTTCCCTTTAAAACTGATAGTATTTTAAAATTTAAAAGGTCTTTAAAGTTAAATATCACATTTGTCTTCACGTTGATGTGTGTTGAGAGCTCATTACCCTTTCGCAGGCTTGCTAGGGGCTCTAGGATTCCCTTGCGAAAGGCAGCCAGGGGGTCTTGAACGCAGGATCGAAGGCTGAGTGTGTTTTGTAGGTGAGGCTCTTGTACCAGCAGCTCCCTGTACGGGGTGAGCTGTGGTGCTCTGGCCAACAGGGCGGCGATACTGTGGACAAACTCAGGAACCAGGCAGGTGTAAGTGTTGTCAGCCTGACAGAAGTGATAGGCAACCACCTGCCAGGAGAAAAACAAAGGTTAAAGACTTGGGGGATAAAATACTTAAAAAATGCGATTTGCATCTGTTCATTCCACAAATGTATCTATATCTGTAAAGCTGTGTATGGTACAGGTGAGAATAGAGAAGGACGTTTGAAGCTGCATGATGCACGATTTTTCTTTTTGAAACTTGAGTTGGAAGGACCCCTACATGAATGTTAAATATCTGTGAGAAACAGTGAGAAAGACAAATCTACAACACTCTCTTGGTCATTTTGCATGCACTGTTGAAACTCCTGGTTTTGTATCTACTATCAAGTCGCCCACGTTGAAATGCAGACTTCAACAATTTGGAGGAAAATGGTGAAAAGTTATCAAGCCTAAAACAACCTTGCAAAATGCCTGAATATTAAATTGAAGCCATTGGGAGTAAACATAACTGCACACATTCAGACACTATTAGAATGCTATCCGTTCACTTCACCACATAATGTAAAGAAATATGTGTAAGACTGATATCGCACAATAAGAAACACAAGCCCAGTTACCACAAAAAAAAACCAAGATATAAACACGGAAACCTGCAGAAACCACAGCGGTAGATGAGTCATAAGATTCTGCTCATGACATTGAACAATAGAAGCTTCACTTGACAAACTACAGAGTTTGCAGAGTGTCTCTAAAACACATTAAGTAAATAGAAGTTGGTTTATTCAGGCAGCAAGCCAAAGGGTGAGCAAGAGTCTGAGAAATGAAATATGTCACCGATCATATGGCTAATTATTCTTTCAGTTAACATTGACATAAATGACAACTGCCTTCCTGGAAGAGCTATTGTACTTATCTACCAACTCTAAGTGTGTTTTTGTGCAGAGATGGACTCTACTGTTCAGTAGTATTCCCTTTGTAAAGGGCTTTTATTGGTCCCAGCTTTGACCCTGTGTGGTCTCCATAATTGGTCTATCAATGACTTTACTTTTGATCTCATATCCGCACCACCACAAGTAGTCTAACTAGTTCCCATGGAAACTCTTATCGAGGCCAAGTTAGTAAATTTAGAAGCTTGCATGTCATCTATGTGATGCAATCAGCAGCATGTTCTGCATGTGCTAAAAGAGAGAGAGAGAGAGAGAGAGAGAGAGCCCTGTGACATTTAAAATCTGTGAGTGCCACTAATGTGCAGCCCCATAGCTCATAAAAAACAACAACATTGGTGTGTGTTTATCTCTTTGAATTGATCCCTTGTCAGCCTTTCAGAAGTCTTGTTACGTTAATAGTACCCTGCAGTTGTGTTTATCATGCTGCATTACGATGCTACACTCACACATTTGAATGGAGAAGTGCCTGGAAATCTAAAGATAAGAAGTTAAATCTCAGGGCATTCCATTGCAAACTGTGAGTCAGCGATCTGTTTCAGCAACAGGATAAATAATACGACTCTACACAGGTGTGTTGTGTGTTTATGTGTGTGTACTATAGATGTTTTGTTAGGATCAACAGGGAATTTTAATTTCACAACCCAAGCAGCTTTTGCAATGACCAGAAAGGCCATCAAAGTTTAAAAAACAAAACAAACAAAAAAACTAGTCCCTTTTAGGCTCACTAATAGCTTACTAACATATTATATCTAATGTGTGCAATACTTGCAAAAAGGAAGTTATTTGATCATTCTTTTGTTTTTTTTCTAGTAACTGCACCTTCAAGTTACTTCTCTCTTAGGAGAGCATTGAGTTTGGGGTAATAGCTGCAATCAGACCAGTAGAGGAGTCTAGTTTTTTTACCTCTCTTCCGCATTACTTTAAGATAACTTTTAAAACGTTTTTTTTTTCTTTAGATGGTTCTGTACAACAGTTCAACTTTTACCAAGTGGTCCAATGGAGTTTTTAGTGTGGTATTGGAGCGAGGAAATCATTAGAGCGCCGAGCTAAGCCTTCATTTAGTGGTCACCTACACTCTCTATAAAAAAAAAAAGAAAATCAATTTCCGAAAATGTCAAGGCAAGAGAGAGCAATTTTGTAATCAAGGGTCCTCACAAGGATGGAAATACAAATGTTTGTGTTCTGCGCTACCTTGGCAGCCAGGCATCTGACAGCCTCCTTCCTCTGTGCCGTACAATCGCTTGTTCCTGCGACAGCACTCTGGTTGGGCTGAGAGTCGGCTGGCTGTTTGGAGGCAGATTTTCCCTGCTTATCCCCACCTGAACAGAGCGCAGAGCAACAACAACAAACGCAAAGCTGCCATTTACACTCGTTGGATGAAGTCTCTGGTGTGAGCTCAGGAATGTCAGCAGTGAAGTCTATGAAGGAACACAATTAAACTGCTGCTTAATTAGCGCATCTGTAAGCAAGACTGGAAACTAAGCGTTAAGATACACCACACGGCAGTCAGTGTTTGTTTCAATGCCTAAACACCTCGTGTTACACTCAATATGAAAACATACAGCACAAATATTGTTGAATGGTGCAGCCATGCTGAAAATGAATATCAACTATGTTGCTTCTGAGCACTATTTTATTTTCGCTTTGTCTGCACCTCACAACAGGAAAAAGCTGTAATACGGTATTTATTCTATATTTTCAGTTTCTATTCTTCACACTTATCACAAATTGTACAAAACATAAGCATGCAACAGCATAAACATCCATTTATAGCTGAACATAAAACATCTGGTTGGATGAGAGATTGTTTTCTCTATCTTAAGAAGAGAAAAAAAGAGTTTCTGTGTCACTCATGGTGAGAAAGGGGGAAAAAACAACAATCTCTGTCCCCTTATACAACTGCAATCAGCCGAGAAACCTCAGGGGAGAACTTGGAAGAGGAGTGTGTGACCCAGATACCAACCCCTTCCCTAAAAGTGATATTTCTCCCGATATCTTACAAGAATCTAACTTTGCTGGAAAACTCCAGAGGATGTATGAATTCAGCTTCTAGCAGTCCTCTGTGTTTCTTAAGCGAATGCTTTGACATGTGAACAAACACAAATGACTCTGCTGTGAGTAAAGATAGATAGTCTTACATTTGGGGGAGGAGCTGGGACTGTGAGGGATGCTGGGACCTCCCTGAGGCGTGCGCATGCCATGGCAGCTGAGCGTCACCAGCCGCCAGATGATAGCCGTCTTCCCAGATCCTGCATTACCTACAATGACAGCGCCGCGGCCCTCACAGCTGCTCGTTTTCCTCAGGACCTCTTCCAAGCGTGTGAAGAGCCAATCCCGCCCGACGAAAGGTGTTTCTGCTGTGATGCCGGGGACTTCAAAGAGCAGCGGTTTTAGCATGATGTCGGATTGTTTGAATGGCACCAATCGACCTGTAGAGGATATGAGAAGGGATCAATGTTTACACTCTGAGGAGGCAGCTAAATGTGAGCAGCCCTTTGAATCAAGACAAATTTTGCTAAGGGGACAATAAAGTCCATCATATATATATATATATATATATATATATAGTATTCTTTGGTGTCGTATGGTACCATATAGTATGGTATGGTATGGTATTATATAATTAAGCAGTGATGTCGGAGGTGCATTATACAATGTTTCGTAAAATCTACATTTAAACACCGACTTCCCCCTAAGTTAAGGCCACAAAATACCTTTGGAGTCATCAATTGTGCGTCCAGCTGTGTTGTGTTTACGAACAGAGCTCCTGTGTCCAGCGGCCCTTTGGGTCTCCAGAAAACCCAAATCCTCCAGGCGAGTGGAGCTGGTTGCTGTAAAAAAAAAGAAAAAAGGAAAAAGAAGCAACAACAGTGTGTTAGGAATGGATTGAGGGTGTGAGAGAGATGCAGGAAATGTGCAAAGATACACATGCACCACACAAGTGTCAAATTCACTGCTTGAGTCAATTATTGTCTCCATGGAGACGCAGGACACAAACAGTTGTTGCACTCAAAGATAAATGTTCATCGACCTTGAGAAGAAGAGGGAGGAAAGAAAACTCATCTCACAGCTCTGTAATCTCAAACTAACAAGAGTCTGAAATTACCAAATGTTTCATAGCGTCTCACACACCAGGGCACCCAATTCGTGATAATCACTAGAAACACATCGCCAACTGTAATGCATTAATGTGCGTTGCAGGATTACACACACAATTCTAATGACCAAACGAGCCACAAAAGAAAAACCAAAATGATAAATACAATGAAGAACATGTCGGACAGAAGGTCAAGAAACAGAAAGAAAGAGTTGTTTACTCCCACGTCGGCCTATCTATCCACCCACTCACACTGGAGAGTTTACAGGTCAGCCAAGCTTACTTTCTGCATTTTCAAGACATTTAGAAGAAAAAGATGAGGCTATAGCAAAAAATAAAGACAGAACTTATTTTTAATCAGCTGGTTCTTAAATTTAAAAAATCAATAATGTAGTTTGTTTATTAAGATTTGTTTTGGGGGCTTCTTTTTATGCCTTTATCATAGTGAGAGGACAGTGGACAGAGGCTGCTCGCTTTAGGGCTGCAGCCTCTGTACATGGGGCGCACAAACTAACCACTAGACCACTGGCACCCACCAGTATGCAGGAAAACACACTAACATCAAACATAGGGCTTTGTGCAGTGAAATACAATCTATAGACCATCCATAGACCATCATATTTTTGCAAATTTGTATCGTTGTTGACACTGTGTCAGAGAGTGTGGATCCAACTCTTTTGTTTTGTCAGAGACTTTACTTTCTGCTGGTTTTGTATTTGATTGCACTGCATTATGAAGTGATTGTAACGTTTTTGTGGACAAATGATTAGAGACATTTATCTGCATCTTGCAGTGCTACACTCTTACAGCAAACAGACTCCAAACAGAAAAAGCCGTCTTAATACATAACAAGTGAAGTAAAGTAGTTTCAACAAAACTACAAAGTGAGAATTTGAGTCGAGGCTAATTAATTGCTCTTCATTTCATTTGACTTTCATCAAATGTAATGTCTTGTTGTTGCTTTGGCCGTTTTCCTCTTTTTTTTTAAATCACTGCCAGGATTTACCTGGGAGACAAAACAGTGACGAAAATAAAATGTTCAAAAATAGAAATGATTTACTCCCCTGAAACATTACGTCATATCTGAAAGTCTGGGAAAGTTGGATTTTTCTTTACTTATTGTAATTTACAAGGACTTCTCCTCAGATTAAGGTTTGTAGAGTAAACTGTTATTCTTGGATAAATGCTTATCTTGTCTTAGGAATCAATGATAAAAACTCTTTTTTAATAAGGTTTTAGTTCTCTGGTTCTCTTTTTCTGTGTTAATGAAGAGGAGTCTCATTCAGGTGGTTCCAGGCAGAGGAGCAGCTAACTAGATTACAGTGACTGCTTCCATGAGTGTTTCTTATTGTTTGGACGTCTGAGGTTGTAATGACACAGGTTTTCTAATTTGTTCGGCTCTTATTGGCATTTTAAGTCTGAAAAGATTCATCTAGATGAATAGAATGGAAACATTAGAACGAGTACCATACACACAAAAACTTTTCTTTCTTTCTGCGATGAGTCAGAAATTGGTCAATTTCATTCACCCGTTGTAACATAAAAAAAAAAAATCCTTTTTCTAAATCTGAAAATCTGGCATTACTGCTGCCACTAATCCCTTCAGAGTGGGATGAAAAAAAAAAAAGGTCTGAGTCACGTTGCACTTATCTATAAATCATAGTAAGACGACCAGTCTTGAAGGAGAAATATACAGTAAACAGACGGATGATGAACTGACACAGCCTACCTTTAATCACGCCTTGTCAATGTCAAATGCAGACAACGTTAATCTCAGAGCATCTGACTGAGCTTCACAACGTCGCTGAACTGTTATGGGCTTAAAGCTCTAAAGTACGAATTACGGTCAAGCTTAAAGATGCTGGCCTGTAATATCTTTAAGCATTTTTGTTTTGATAAATCACCAAATCAGTCTGCATGCAGATGGTATACTCTCTTAACCTACTACACAGGTTTATTAAAATATATATTGGAATATTATTCACTCTTTTTCAGAAAAAAGACACACTGAACTTCCTTCAGCAAATGATAAGGATTCATCGAGTTCAACCATCCCTCCAGCGCTTGATCAGATCAGATTCTGACACATGTAGAATCCCAGCATGTGTCCATCACCCTACAGCAGCAGCAGAGTGAGAGTGAGAGTGTGGGGGGAAGGCTACTGAGGCAATGTAATAATTTACAGGGCCACAAAGAGATCATGCAACCTTCTCTGTGGATCACCCAGTGGGCAATGAGTGTGTCTCTGATGCAAGACAAATCAATCACAGCATGAACATCCCAATTAGGCTCAAAGAAAATAGATTCAGGACCAGCAAATAATGAAGTCTGGAACAGTGAGCACAAGAAAACCCCTTTCAACAGGGAGAAGAGGGCCTTTGGGACTGGGGGGACAAGGGATGAAATTTCAGTGATTGTCAAGCAAGAGCTGAAGTGGAGGATTGACGATTGAAAGAACACCACAGTGAGAGAATGAAGAACAGTCTGCAGCGAAAACAGTGTGAAGGAGGTGTGGAGTGGGATGAGAAGAACTGCTGGCTAAAGACAGCCAGGCCAAATGGATGAGTGGCTCAAGTAGACAGTGGTAGAGTCAAAAAACATGTTTTTTCCCCCCGGCCGGTTTTACACAGGGACACTTGGACAGCTCACCCCTCAACTCCTGGCAAACCATCGACTGCTGATACTTAATTTCTTTAAAAGTCAAAGATGGACTTGACCATGGCGGCGACAACCATGATAACATCTGCCCCCAAACCCTTTAGATTCCACACAACCCCTCTCACATAATCTAGATTATGATTTACAAATATTGCTCATTACCAGAAAGTTACAGTAATTAGAAGATCAAGAGCACTGTAAGGTCTCGCCATATGCTATAGCTAACATCAGGCTAGCTTAGCTCTGCACAAAGGCAAAAAAAACAGCAAAAACACAAACAAGTCCGACTCCTTCCGAGGGGACCAAGAACAGTTTGACTAGCTCCCTTGTATAAATTATACTGTTTGTGTAGTCCGCACCAAAAACCAGAGTGTAAAGAGAAACAAGTTGTGGTTTCAAGGTTGAGTTCTACACCAGTCATTTTCAAATTATAGTCAAACAACCCCAGTAGAAAGCTAACCTGCTGCTCTTACACTAAAACATTTGACAAACTGATAAAAAAAAATAATAATACATTACGTGTTCATTTAAAAACTTTAAATGTGCTTGTGAGCAGTCTGTGTAGGTTCTCAGTCGTCCAAGTCATGGTAATTCGAAGCTCGATCCAAAGGAAACTGGACTTGGTTGAAGATCTTGAAGCTCTTGATCTTGAAGATCTTCAACCAATCCCAGTCGCCTTTGGATCAAGCTTCTAAGTGCTTGTAAACCGATTCTGTTACCTTTGGACAGAGCCAGGCTAACTATTTCCCCCATGTCTCCAGTCTTTAGTCCTTATGCTAAGCTCACTGTCTGCTGGCCTTTCATTTAAGACTTATATAGATCTTCTCATTCTATATCCTAAAAGGGAGCAAGTGTATATTTCAAAAGGTACAGTATCTACCTCTTTTGAACTGAATCTACAGATGGTCCCTGCACTGCGGAAAAAAACATTTGCAACATAACATTATCCAAAAACGGGATGCTCTAGTGCCCTTACAGTGGCAGTGACCTTTCACATAATGAGACCTTTAACAGGCTGCTACGGCAGCATTCTTAGGACCCCTAGTGAACCCCTCACAGATTTACATATCAGAAAAACAGACAACCGTTATCATCACATCCAATGTTGATGCCGCCCTACACTTCTTCAGTGTCTGAATTGTTCTCAAAGAGAGAGAAAACTCCTTCTTCTGACAGCTATCCTACAGTACAAAGCTTCCTGCAAAAAATGGCCTCTGTCTCGGCCCACTAGAGAGGCATTAACGCAGGAAACCTGACTTTACAAACTGTCTAGAAGAGCCTCTTTTGTATTCCTACTTCATACAATGTATAAGATTGTCTTTGTGTAAATATGTGCAGTGCATCTTTTAATTCTCGCTTCTACTTAGACAATATAACAACTTTACCATCTGGGAATAATTAGGTGTATTTTTAGCTCTAGTCTTTTAATGTTTATGATAATACGTATACATACAGTCCCATCACTCTCTCTAATGTTTCATGATTGTGGAGTCCAATTTTTGTGGCTAGATACTACGTGGCCCGCCTCATCTTTATTCTGAATTTCATCAAGAGTGCCTAAATGAAAGCACCAGCTGACAGAAGAAACTGGCAGGCGTTACTGTGAATCCACTCCTTAGGGAATCTTTCCCTTTGCTTCAACCACAAATGAACTGACATCTAAGGGAAGAAAAAGAGCGTTGTGCACTAGCAAAGATCGTGACTGGAAAAGGGAGGGAGGGAGGGAGGGAGGGGGTATTTTTATGACAACTGGAGGCCTCCCAGGACATTTAACTGGTACTGCTCACTGTGTGGATACAGCTTTGGTGGTAAGTAGAGCACCAACACACGGTGCAATGAAGTTTATTTTTGCCTCACATAGAGATCTTATATATTATCCCGTCTCTGCGTCAGATGAACAGAGGAGTTAACAATCAATTCAATCAGTTTGTCATTCAGTCAATATTCTAGTCTATTTAAAACACACAAGTCACATCTGTCACATTCATACTCTCATTAACGCACTTCATATACAAAATAATGGAAGCTTAGCAACACTATCACTAGCTAAATAATGAGCACATTGTGTCTTGTTTGATTTTTAATGGTACAAAAAAAAAGGAATTGTAAAAAGCAACACGCTGTGATTCTTTGGGGGTTTTGTATGGTTATACTTCCTGGCAGAGAGCAGTGACTTCCTGCATGTCTGACAACCTGGAGGTGACGATAAAACTCCAGGAGTAATAAGGAGTTCATTAGTGAGCTTTAGAGGAGCCGGTACGCCGATTTTTCATCCTTTAGAGGGAGCCGGGCTTGCTGACTCCCCGTGTTTCAAGTTCTTATGCTAAGGATAGTTAGTAAAATAGCCAGCTATGAGGGTTGTATCCATCCTTCATCAAACTCTAATCATCAAGCATATTACTCAATGTTAAGTTGTTCCTAAAGACACATACTGGACATTACAGGAAGGCACCATTAATGAGATAGTGTTTCCCTACAGCAGCTGCACACTTGAATGCAATTAATCCTAATAAGTGAACCATCTTCTTTTACTCTTACTTTGTTTTTGACAAAGATGTAAAGGACATTGACAAGACCTCGTCTCAAACAGTCAAACTTTTACTTAGGTAGTAAACTGACTGCACAATTCACAGGCCTTTACTGAACAAAGGGGTCCATCTGTATGAGACAGGACACAGGATTCACTGGCTGCACAGAGTACTAAGACATTCTCTAGAGGTGGATCAAAAATGTTAAAATTATTATATTATCAATCAGAAAACATTACAGTCATTTCTGCGACATGGCAATTAGTTGTTCATTTGCAGGGGATAAATGAAATCATTTTGCATATATATCGCCTCTACTGGTAGCTAGTATAATCAAATAAGTGCTGCATGTAATTATTGCAGAGCAGTTAGCAAAAAAAAAGAAGAAAGTATGTGCTTAAACTAATATCTATAAAAACATATTTTTCATTGCAACGAGTCGTTGATGATTAAATTCAGCAATTAATTGATTAAGTTAACTAGTTAATAGAATTGAATGATGAGTGTTGCTGCATCAGGGTTAAATACAGAGAGGGGGACCTGACGGTGACGTCACGGCTGCCAGCCACTCAGGGCTGGCGTAGTGGTATAGAGCTTCTGTGAATATATGTGAGGGGTGTATCCCATAGTGAGACATAGAAACAAATACTATGAAAGAGAATAACGTTGCATTACACGGTACTTCATCACAAATATTTGGTACAGTAGATGGTCAAGTCTATTTCTCCATTATGGAACGTGATTGTCGTTGTAACCAGTGTCTATAAAGTCAAATGTAAACACTTTTAATATCGCCTGATTAAAGAATCTTCACCAGTAACTGGGGGCATAAGTCTATGTCTTCAATCCAACTTTCTGTTTCTTTTGTCCCAGTCAGCAGTAGACACCGAGTTGCAATCTCAGAAATGCTACACTAGAAGAAGGAACACACAAATTGGTCTCCAGATTCATATATAGCCTTGGAATAACAGGTGAACACAAAAGGTGTACATACCTGCCACAGAATTTGGTCGGGGCATCACAAGGGAGGAGGTGCTGTGTATATGGTGCTGTGGGAGGGGTCTTTTCGGAGCCGGGGGAGTCCTGGGCTCCATGATGTCAGTCCTAGGTAAGGCCTCATTTTGTTTGGCGGTCAGAGTGTCCCTTGTTAGCCCGGGGTGGCGGTCTTTGCTTGCATGTTCCACCATGCCGTCCAAGCCTTCATCCTTGGTCTGGACCTCACAGGAGGCACTGCGCTCCTCATTCTCAGAGGAACTAGTGATGGTTGCTGAGATGCACAAAGAAAATATGGGTGACGTAGGCAGCCAAGAGCTGAAAACTAAATCATACTTCTAAAGGAGAACATATGGTAGGCAACTGCTCACTTGCATTTTCTCATCACTTGAAATTAATCCAAAATAATTATTGCCTTCAACTTAAAAAAAAAATGACTTAATGAGCTATAAAATACAACAAGCTGTTTTTCCAGCCAAACACACCAAACTCATCAATCAACCAGCTTTACTGTATTTGATGTGCTCTTTGCCCTTTTGTATTTAACTATAAATACAATCTCTATTTAGAGAGAAAAAAGTGTCCTATTTTAAGAGAATCAGACCCATAAGCAACAAAGACAGCAGTGTCCCAGTTTTGACAGGAGGGAGCTGAAGCCTCAAGGCTCAAGTGGCACAGGCGACAAAGAGAAACTAGCTGTGGGGTAATGGTACACAAGGACTTACAACTAATTGATGTTGCATCCAACTTTCTATCACGATGTATCACTATAGAGACATCAGTCATATTTGGGATTTCTGATAAGGCAGCCGATTCCATACAGAATTAAATAGGCAGTTTAGTTTCTTTTTTCTAGTGGATGCATGGCTAGGCTTTTGTTTTGGACATGCTTCATCTAGCAGAAAAAACAAATCTGAAACTCTACAACGTGGATTTAAATCATTTGTAACATGCCCAGGATTTCCAGCAGATACAAAGCAACAACTCTCACCTATGATTCCACTGTCTTTGCTCTCCAGGGTGGAGGTCGGGCTATGAGAAGGAAGCCCAGGGCTGTTCCCGGTGATGAATCCAGGAGCAGAACCAGGGGCGGGGCTGGGCACAGGGTGGGAGAGCGTTCCACTGGGGCTGGTGTTGGAGCTGCAGTGCGGTGAAGGTAACGGTAAGGGCTGGTACAGAGGCTGGCCCCCTGCACTGTGGCTCAGGGTGGAAGAGGGGCTCTCTGAGCAGGGGGAGGCAGTGCTGCAGGTCAGAGTGGAGCTTGGACTCCCCCCCTGAGCGGAGGAATCACACTGAGGAAGAGAGAGCAGAAACATACATTGATACATAATACCAAGGAGGTTAAAGGGACATATAGTTATGATATGAAGTGAGACATTTTATCTACTGCATGTAATATTTCTTTGTTTTGAACAGTAGTTAATTCCGAAAAATAATCAGTACACCAGTGTGCATGATAACGTTTGCCTTTGTCATGTGACTGAGTGTGTTTGTGTGTGCACACAGATAGGAAATGAAAGGATAATTCTAGTGATTTTCATGCTGGCTCTCATTTTCCCCCATTTTTCATAATAACTGCTCACTGTGTTTGAAACTCGCTGCAGACATCATCTATGGTTCAACGTAACCAATACAAACACATTTTTCTGTTTGTCACCGGGCAATGACAACAATTTAATGTGAACTTTAATCAAAGGAGCCAGGCAGTTTAAATATGAACAACCCAATCAACCCAGTATTAGAATGGCAAATGAGCGTACCAGTCTAAATTACACACCTACCAAAATATATTATGCAAGTTGTGGGGCGGCTGTGGCTCAGTTGGTAGAGTCATCACCTTTCAACCGAAAGGTCGAGGGTTTGATCCCTAGCTGGGTCCGACGTGTCCTTGGGCAAGACACTTAACTCTGCATTGCTCCCGCTGCTTGGGTGGCGGTGTATGACTGGATTAGTGTTGTACTTACTCTCTGATGTACGTCGCTTTGCATAAAAGTGTCTTCTAAGTGAATTGTAACATTGTAAGTTCTCAGTATCTGATATTTGGTAAAAGTACCACTGCAGTTCATGTTACTGCATTAGAATTTGTGCTTCAGTTCCTTTTGCATAGCAACAGCAAGGAATGCTCTACAGCAAAGCAAAAATACAAACGGATTCTGAGCACAATAAGTCATCATGGGTGGAGGAGAGTACAAAGAGAGCCAGTCAGATGGAAAAAAAAGAAGATCATTTTCAAACAGCCATCACGGCTCTATCTGAGGAGTACCTTCTACTTGAAATGGAAATGAGTCTATAAAATCATTTTTTCAAAAATAAAGAAAATATTAACATTACATAATGTAGAATAATGAGTACATCCACACAATATACTGTATATTTGAACCTTTAGTACCACTGCAATAAGTATTTTATTATAGAGCTTATTATATCATATTTTAGTTTGAACTGTAAAAAGGGATTCCTAGTGTTATGTGATGTTGAAGTTTATGGTTATCTTGTGATATTCTGTATTAGTTTCTTCTTAGTTATATGTTATAGCAATATTAATGTAAGTGTTTAAACTTGTCTCCTAAATATGATTTATTTTCACTGATCTTTAAAAATATTTGAGCTCACTGCCAAAATTGCTGTCATCGGCACTTATTTAAAAAAGCAGCAGTAAAGGATCTGTGTGAAATGTTCAGAGGAGAGTAAACCTTTTAACAGAATATTGATTAATATGTGGAGATCTTTTTCGAGGAAAACAAGGCAAGCTTTTACTTTTATTCTTATCCTTGTAGTTTTGTTCACGTGCCTCTTAGGTCTCCTCATTACTGATGCAACGTTTCTGCAAGGCAGATAGATACTGTAGCAGACCAGGCAGCAGAGTTGAAGCAGCTCACTGTTATTCCCTTTATACCAGAGCCTCATCTATCTTAGCCAGGACAACCCACATTCCTCATATGAGCCGCGCTATCGCTGCGAAACTGAGTGAATCTGGAGCTCAGGTGGTGGAATGAGGCTGAGAAAATGGGCCAAGGCTGAGCAACACAACGACATAGAGATGGAGAGACATAAGCACATCCAATAACTGTAATACAGATAGTGTAAGCTTAGATAGAGTTTAAAAAAACACAGGACTGGAGAAGCACAGCAGCACAAATAATGATGCTTCAAGATATTGATCCATTTTTCCAAATAGGATTTGAGTGCATTTATCAAACAGCGTATGAAATGCATACTTTCATTTCACATTACGACATTGTAATAAAACTATCAACTAATCCTAATGTCTAAATGCTTTTAGAACAAATTAAGTTTATGGTGTCACTGTTTGGCGTAAAAGAAGAAGGTTGAAGGTTGTAAACCATCCATCACATTTTTATAAGACAGCAAAGGGCCAGTAAATCAATACGCTGCCCTACCTTCTTTTCCCTCCTGTCCTCCATAGGAGAGCTAGCAGTGCCAGGCGTTGCTTCTCCCAATAAGAAGCATAGTCTGGTCATCAGTTCCTGGGTAGAAAGGGAGGAGCCCGAATGGGGCTCCACGTGGAGGTCTGTAAGACACACACAATCAGGATACATGCATTAACAAGCAAATGGAAACCCGGACGGCCAGATGAGACCGTCGTCAAACTGATGCTCTCGTTTCGGCTCAGACCGCTCCTGACGTTCCCACCCAGCAAGCAGCAAGCGGACTGCAGGAAAATGTGTGCATCCACAGGTCAGCACAGCCCCAGCTGCCCTGATTACGGATGCACAGACTGTGGCTTTCCAGTCCCTGGTTGAGGCAGCAGCAAGAGGTTGTGTGAGGTTGTGAGTTTGCCTGCGCACACGCCTGCCAGGTGCTCTCGGTTAAAGACGGGCTGTGAATTTCAATGAGCTTCGTGTCAACTGTGGAACAGTGTGAAGGAGTGCCTCAGCTCTGCCTACGTTGTTTCTCCTGGAGAGATTGGCTGACACTGGCCATGTGCTGCATTCATTTATCACTCTTTAAGGCTCCCTGATGCTTTGACCCCTCAACCCCAGCTCCTCTAAAGGTCCATGCACATATCTGCAGAGTAAGGCTTCTAACAGCTTTTACATCGCAAGCGCAAATACATTCCTCTGTTCTCACACCTTACCTATGTACAGCTATCAACTGAGGAACATGAATAATGAGTAGGCATATCAACAAGATGACAGCACATCATGGATAGCAGGAACAGCTCACCCCTCCTCACAAGCATCTTTGCGTTTAGATATCACATTCATCTAGCACTCCCTCCACAGATTTTTTTTTCTGTCTTGCTGGCTCACGCTCTCTTTTTGAAAAGAAACCGCATCACTTCATGTTGCGTTTAACCCAAGTGTATTTAAACTTGAGCTTTGAGAGGATCAAGGTCCACTTTGAGAGGGAAGCTCGGTAATAATTGTTCCATAAAGCGCTCCAGCTCTAGCCTTTAATAACTTTTCACTTCAGATTGAAAAAAAAAGAATGTGAAGAGTCGGTGGGTAGACGGGGTGGATGTGTATTTGCAAGAGGGGGAGGAGAGAAAACTTTGCATTTAGTAGGCAGAGCACTGTGATCCAATCTGGAGTAACATGAGGACATACTGAATGTCCAGTACTATTCATCAAACCACCTAGCAGTTGCTATTGGAAACGGGAAGCTGAGAGGTGCCTGGCAACCAGGATTGAAGAAGCCTCATATAAATCTGTTAAGCCTAAGGGTAGCCCTTTGGTCAAAAACACAAGGAAAGCTGCTGGAGATGTAAATATTCACACCATGTTTCCTTTAATTAATCAAACCTGAACTGTGGGAACAACACACAGGCAAATCAGGGGAAAGACTCAGGACAAACTGTGATAACACAAACCCTCTTTCAATGACACACTGAGGATAACACAGACATCACTATCTCTATACGGATACCTGAAAGACAAAAACTTAATGCAAAGCTTCTTTCAGATGTTATTAAAACACAACCACACGCTCACTTTTCCCTGTATCTCATCAGTCATTCTCCCCCTCACCTCTACCACATTCATTCTCATTCAGCCCGCCTGATCAATACCTGGAAAAACAGACATGATGCTCAACACACGCCCACACGCTCCCATTCTCACCTCTGTGGTCTGCCTTGCCACGGCACGAGGCAAAGACAAGAGGTTCTCTCGCATTGGAAGAGCCATCCACATACTCCGGCTTCCTTACCCGTCCTTCGGCCACAGCAGAGAGGGAGAAGGGAGAGGGAGGGGGAGAGCAGGCAGGGTGGGAGGGATTGAGGGTGGAGATAAGGAGGGATATGAAAGAAAGTGAGAGAGAGAGAGACAGAGAGAGAGAGAGAGAGAGTGTGAGATTAAGCCTCCCCAGATGAGATCTCTGGTGCAGAATTTGAATTGTGTCCCCTGAGTATAAAGCAGTATGTTCAGAGTGCGAGTTACGCATGCAAACAGAACAATATTCACTGTACCGTGGGCGTTTATCTATAATATATTAACACTGCTAATGTCTGTGTGTATGTGTGTGTGTGTGTGTGTGTGTTTGTGTGAGATGGCAGGGACAGCGGTGCACTCATATTGATGCATGTGGGTGTGTCTCAATTTATGCAACAACATCTGAGGCTTCTTGCGAGCGCAGAATCTTTAGTACAGGATATCATTAACAAGGATGAAATGTTTGAGAACACTGATTCTGCACTCAAGGTTATTTGATGTTTGAATCCTGCTGTGCAGTCTGACATACAGCTGGATGTGTGCTTTTTTGCACAACCACCAAATGTAAGAATGCCTTGATAGCATGTATTTTTGGTATACTTGATGTAGTTTTATTTTATGGTTCGGTGTAGTCAGGGGAAACAAGGCAGCGCTGCATGCAATGAAATGTAACAGCATCGTTTTCTGAATGGCTCTTCCTGCTACAGGACACTGCCACCTAGTGCTTTTCCAAGTTGAAGACCCCCACCTAGCAATCATAAACTGGTGGTTGCTAAACAACCTTCAACTATAAGATTTAACTTGACTGGAAATGTCCCAGATCATTTTCATGTTTTACATTATTGAATAACTTATTTCCCATTAATAACCATACAACACACACTTACTGTATTAGTTCAGTTACAAAACATGTTTAAACACGGATTATTCTGCTTTAACTTAATGAATAAGGAACTTATGAAAGCTGTTAATTTTATTGTGATTTCACTTGAATATTAAACAATCATTTTGCAGAGTGATTTAGGTAGATTTGATATATTTTCACTTTCATCTACTGATTGGGGAAAAGTTATTCTCTACTCTTTAATCAAAGTTAATACATAGCCTACTATTATTATCTTCTGAAATTGCAACTCATTTTTGATTATATAGTCATTATCCAACCCACACAACTGTGATGTGTAAATATGAAACTTCAAGTGTACACACGGTTTAGTTTATCTCTCAGGGCTGCCTGTGTGCATGAGAATTATATTGATCAAGCAGCATTGAAGGCCTGCGCTTGTGAAATGAAACATTTTGCTCCTGAGCATGATGCATTGTTATTTATTTTTTTTAAACCACAGATAGGTTCACGGCAATACCAAATACTTTTACAGTAAAGTAGGCGATATCGTCTGTCCAGCTGGTAAACCATTTTAATGGAAGATGTAAACATGTGTAGAGAGTGCAGATTTTTTTAATGTACGAGAGAAGAAGATGTCATTTTTAACAAGGGGAAAGGAAAAACGACTAAATCTTTGGTAATACACTGTGTATCTAACAGTTGACTATAGGGTTTGACAGGGGAAAGAAGAGATGGAGAAATGCCATGCATAACTCAAACAAGTGTCCCAATTCAAAGCTATATGTGTAACTTAAAGACATATGGCACATTTGCATGACTGCGCCAACAACCAACATTACATGAGATGCTTTTTCTTTTAGCCCAGATGGTGCAAAAAAAAATTTTTTTTCAGAAGATTACAAGTTGTCTTTAAGCATGACATTATTAGATATTTTATTAAATTAATATAGATCCAAACTCTAAAAACAATCTCATAATCGACCTCCCTAATTGGGGTTCCTTTGCCTTAAGTAATCTTGTTCAATCATTTACTCTGACAATCTGTCTCATGGTTCTGGGCCCAGGGGGCACAGTCTGTATGCTCTTCTATTTGCTGTCACATGCATGGAACAGCTGAACGCACAGAAGCTCTCTCTGCTAATCAACCCAAACCCATGAAAGCTTTCTGCTGTTTCTGCCTCTATCCCCTCGTGCACAGCGTCTTGTCATGTTCAGGCCTTCAGACTGAGAGACCATGAGGCTTAGTTTTAATCACTACTTTCAATAAACCCACCTGTGAACCTGATGCATGACTGTGAGGGAACTACGTCAGCTGGGCGTGGAAGAAGAGGGGAGGAAGGTAAAGAAATGGACACCCCCTTGGTCAGTCTCTTCCTGTTTGCTGGGCTTTGGGTGTAACCGCTGTTTCTGTCATGGAAGTGAGTGGCATGCCCGGCTCCCTCTCTTTGCAAGGTGCCTCCACCTGCACGGAAAAGATGGTGTACAAAGAAAGAACAGTGCAGATGTAAAGGGTTAGAGAAGCATCGTTTAGAAAGCTTTGGCATAGTTGTAGTAGGGTGAGTTGATTGAACAGAAGTTTGGCAGAGTTAACATATCGCAGGGAGAGCATAATGAAATATGTCTCACATAAGGCTGCGATGGAGTGAACATATCTTGTCTTGGAGGCATATTGCTTTGTGAGGTAATGGAAAGTTGGCAATACCAGAACATCTATTCAAAGTAATGGGATTGCACTCAATTAAGAGGCTACACACCTAATAATAATTCATTCTAATATTTAAATCATTTTAATGTCCTCTTTTATAGCACTCATTAAGCCTTATCCTGTGTATTCAAAAAGGATTATGCATTAGAAGTCACTAAGCCAGGTGATTACAGAGGCCTTATTGCTACAGATATTGGTTAAACCAGATTGTAATTCTCCTTGTGGTATAATTCAGCCATTCACTTTTAACTATCATAAATGAGTTTGCTGTTATCACTATGAGCAAAACAACAACTCAGAGGTCCACTACATATATTACAGTTCACACTATGTGCAGTTGAATAATCCCTGAAAGTGTTTGCAGATCATTGCCTTGAAATGTTTCATCATGAGCTTCTGTGAAGAAGTGATATCTCCCTCAGATGATCAGAGCCATTCATGTACTGTAAACATACTATATCATTTTAATGAGACTGACACACTTCTCTATCTTTCTCTCTGTTCTTCCTATACCCAGAGCAGCAAATGATTAAATATTAATGTGCAACATGGTTGCTCTAATACTGAGCTCTACTTATGTTCATCTATCTTCACTGTGCAGTCTGAAATAGCCATGGTAATTGCAGAAAGACAAAAGAGCTCTACCCTGCGGAAAAAATAACGCAAGATCTTAGTTTTGTTTCAACAGCCCACATGATGAAGTTGCTCATTAGACTTTACAGTGTCAATAATAATCCAAAAAACACATTTAGTTGATTTACAGCACAGAGGAATGTACCTCAAGTCTGCAGGATCTTCTCATTCAGTTGGGGCCGACTCATAAATTCTGGTGCAATTCAGTATGTTTTTAGTAGGTCAGGATGTTTTGCCTAACCTACTCTAACTTCTCCTGACACACTTTAAATGCAAGCAGTGGGACACTGTGTGAAGGACAGAACACACTGATGAATTAGGCTAATTGAAATGGCTCTACTTAAATCACCCAAGAGAAGAGAACCTGAATATCGCTGTCAAAATGCAATAGATGTAGTTTATAGTGTGTATAACACATGATATATGACAAGATAAATATTGGTTTGCGGTCAATAGAGTACATATTTCTATCTATTTTTATTCATGATATCAGGGATCCCAAAAAGGAAAATGTATATGCTTTTAAACTGTAAAGAAATATATAATCAAGGTAAGCCCATGGGTAAAGGCAAAAGGTGACACACATGGTTTAAAACTGAGCTTAAATGCCACAGTTTTGTATGCGCAGGTACTTTCAATATTTTTATCCTTACCTTGATGTCTTTGTTTCTTTTTTTCTCCTCGTTTTCCTCCTCCGTCTCTCTTGTTTCCAAACACTGCTCTGAACATGCTGCAGCTGCGCTGTTGCTTCACTGTTTACTGCCTGTGGAAGAATTAACGAAACATTCCTTTAAATAACAAACACATTATTTCAGGCAACATTGCCCTCACAGTTGTTCTTAATTCAACAGCTAGGGCACCAGCTTTATTTGGTGGTATCTGGAGAAAGTAATTACTAGGCTATTCAGTCTTTTAAAGTAATTTCGTCACATTTACCAACTATTTAATTCACATTAATGAAACCACACAAAGAGATTAAGTCATGCTTCAACAAATCTAACAATTTACCTGTTCTTACGTCTTCGTTGATGCCTGCATGTCTGCGCATAAATCCACAGGAATCTGGGAGAGCATTTCAACTCGCGGAGCCCAATGAACAAGTGCTGCAGCTCCTCCGTCACGGACACGCGCGTCAAAGCACGTGCGTGTTTGCCTTGCAGCGCAGGCTTCCATTGATAATTCAATGTTTTGATTCATCTCGTCTTCATCTTGTTATTTTAACTTAAACTACAAGTGTTTTATTATTTGATCATCAATTTCTAACTGCTATAACTCCAAACCATTCCAATAAAAATAATGATTATGATTTCAATAAATGCAGAGGCTAATAGCCTACATTGAAAGTAACATGTAGCCTACTAATGAAACAGTGTTGATTTCTGTACTTAGCCTGACATTAGATTTAATAGATAGATCTTTACAAAGAAATATCTTTGGTGATCATTAAAGTGTATCTTTATCTTTATTGTCATTGCATGTAAATACAACGAAACTCAGTTGAAGCAATCCTGTTTGCAGCATATAAAATATAAAATATGTACAGATAAACCAGCACACAAACACAATCCAAGCACATCTCACCCATACCCACTTACACATTCATACCTGTAAACATTTGTAAAAAGAATTGAATAAATACTCTATAAATTAAAATATAGGGAGTTAAAACTTAATTGATTGCACTCTACTTAAAACTGATGCATGCAATTGTAATGAAATGTAGCCTAATTGTCATTAAGAATATAAATTATACTGTAATAGGCTCTTGCTCTCTGTATCATGTCAAGCAGGCTTATAACTTTTCTTTAGGCTGACTTGGGTAAAAGATGCTAGGACGAGAATTGCATGCACCTCGCCGGAGAAAAAAAACTACGGCAGATGTAATGTCACCCTACATAGCCCTCTGTGAAGTTCCTATACATCCTTCAGAGTCAAACACTATTAGCAGCTCATATTTAAGCAGGCCAATGAAAACGCATCTTCTCTCGAGTCTATCGAACAATGAGAACAAACGACTTTGTCAAGCTTCAGATGCTTTGTCATCAAAGATCTTGCCCAAGAAATATGACTTATTCAGTTTTAAAGCTGTACTGCGAGGTGCATGCAGTTCTTGGCATAACACCGGGTTAAAGAGAATGTGAGAAAGTAAGCAGTTTTTTTAATGGGAACTTAATTCATGTGTTAATCACCCAGTAACGTTATCCAGTTAAATTTGTAAATGGGCCATTCTACCGAATTGGTTCAAAGTCAGTTTGGAAATATTTTGAAATTGAAAAAGTTTTATTTCCAAATTCTTTTCCCTATATATATTGTTCCATATCTGAAGTACACATATCTAATAAAAGAACAATCAAATTTGATATTGTATTTTTAGACTGTTTTGGAATGTAGTCTATCTCCCCAAATTTGTATATAGTATTAAACTATGATAAAAACAACATTATGTTAACCTGTTAGTATTATGTTTACTTCCCTTATGTAAAGATTATTTAAGTTTTTATTGAAGGTTTTCACAATAAAATCAATAAAAATGTTTTTTTTTTAACAAATTTCAAATTTCAATTTTTAAAAATTTTCAAAATCTATGTGCAATCTTTCTTTCTAAAATGTTAAATGCTGATCAGATTGATTTCAGAGTTAATGATTAATGAGACGGAACATACAGTTAACCAATCAGTATCGTAACATTTTAGTTGATAACTCAATATATATATATTTTTTTTAAACACCCAGTGTTTCGGTAGTGACCAGTATTTTCTTTGTAGTGTTTTATCATATTCCCTCAACCTTATTGCTTAATTTTAACTCATAACATGCCTGATGTTGGGAATATTACAAGCAGGTATGTTTAGTGGTCAATAAAATAATTTATTTTTGAAGAAAAATGTTCATCCATGACCATATAGTACAAATATTACTTATCAATTGCTTATTTGCTGTAAATAGATGATTGAAATGATGATACTCATAGAAACTCACTGATTTTAACACTTTGGAACACATTTATTTCAAAATGATGAGATTTAACTCCTAACCAGTCCATTTTGTTACTACCGAAATGATAATGTCACTACCGAATTTGACCATCTGTTTCGGTAGTGACAATTCTAGCTAATTTTGAGCATAATTAAAGACTGCTAGCAAGCACATGGCAGGCAAACACATCTTTGAAGAGTTGTACACCCATAGAACATAATAATTTGCATAAAACCCCAAAAAGTTGACATAATTGAAGAGAATGTGTGTTCGGTACTGACAATTTTAAAAGTTACACACTGATTTTCAGACTTTGGAGCACATTTATTTAAAAACTATGGGATTTAGCTGCTTATCATGCAGCCATGGGGGACAGAGATGCAATGTCACTTCCTGGTCAAAAATTCAGGGGTGTGGCTTAAATCTAGGCTCAACCAAGCCACTAAAACTGTTGTGTTTCGGTAGTGACATGAAAACAAGGGACATGATTTTTTGAGCATAGTTTTTTAATTTAAAAATGAAACCCACAATAAATCTAAGTCTTTCAACCTTTGTTTAAACTTAATCATAAAGATGTTTTTAATTACACAGTTGAAACAAATCTAAAAAAAATGTTACATAAATTTAAATGTAGGGGTCAGGATCGGGGATAGCTACTTATTTTGTTATTTATTAAGCTTATCACTATCTCATTTAATGCCCTGGGTTTAAACAGATCATAATATAATCTCAGTAAATATCCATGTCTGAATACTTTATATATTTTTTTGTAATGGGACTGCACTTTGAAGAGGCTCCAGCTGCAGCATTTCATTCTTGAGGAAAACGAGCAGTGTCCAGCTGTGACCACCAGAGGGCGACAAAGTAATGTAAAGTTTTCTATTCGGCCACAGGGCGGCGGAATTGAGCAAAAGCTGCAACCTATATAATCACTGAGCTACAAGTAAGTCCTTCCTTTCACTGCTCACTCTCTGAGGAAGCAGTACGATGGCTGTTCATCTGCAGTGTAACAGCTTCACATGTTCATCTATGTATTCCGTCGTACTGTGTTGTAAGTATTTCATCTTTACGTATCACACTGTCATGTGTAGCTCAATTTAAAATTAGGTGTGCGAAGTTAAACGCGTAAAAATCTTCAAATGTGGACACGTGTTAATAACTTGGTGCCATTTTGTATCTCCATGGCCCACACAACTTAAATAATAGCGTTGGCTGCAACCTAAAGACTGCTAACTAAATAAAGAAAAAGTACGCCTAACTAATGTCGAGCAAGAGGAGAATTTACAAAATGCATAACACCGGTGAAAGTGCCTTTTAGCCATGTGTCCTAGCATTACAGCTAACATGAGTTTGTTGCAGAGATAAAGTGTCTAAATCTTCCTCAAGCGTGTTTTATACCCACCCGAGACACAGGGTTTGGATGATTTCATACAGGCCTAGTAGTTGACAATTCAATCGACAATAACCATGAATGATGAAGTGATGTAAACTAAAATATGAATGTAAACTAAGGTTGACTAAGATGTTCATTATACTCCCCAAAGTCCTGGTGAGAAAGCAGCTTCATGATTTATTATCAGTCCTATCCAGGGGTCAAAGGGACCCCTAATCCTTGGAAGTTATCCAAGTAACCAAACTTGGGTTATTTTTTTTATTAATAAGAAATTAAATTCACTATCTGCCTTTCAATGGTAGCTACAATTTGCAAAACTTTGAAATAAGCAGTAAACTATAATTACCATTAATCACGCACAGTATTTTCATATTCCAAGAGTTTTATTCTAGCACTGGGTTAGTGGCTACGCTTTGTCTCAAGAAGTCAAAAATATTTCCTAAAAGCACTACATTAAAAATAATGTTTCAACCATATGATAACAGCTTTGATTTATATAGCGCCTTTCAAGAAATCCAAGGATGCTTTACATGAAGAAGAAGGGGGGGCAGTAGACTAAATATAAATATAACGCTTTTATCAGCTGGGTTCAAAGGTGAATGTCTAACACCTATGTTTTGGTGTAAGCATCCAGACAAGGCTCCTAAAGAAAGTGTATCCTGTTACTTGGTTGAATTAAAGTGAATGTTTGAGTCTTTCAGGAAGTACTGATTAATTTCCCCTTTGTCTTTTCTTCCGTCTTTTCAGCAGCTCATGTGTGCGAGCCAGATGGAGGATGATTGCTGTGTTTGAACATCACAAGAATGCTGAAGCTCAAACAGCGACGAATGTGCTGTTGACACACACACACCAGTGTGCCATGAGAAGAAATGAGTGAGCAAGGAGCTCGGAGCAGAGTGCTGCCATCTACCCCAAGCTGTGTTTGGAAATGTACGTAAAAATGTGGTTACCTTTTTTTTTTTTTTTTTGAAAGACGTATGCTTTGGTCTAAAAAGGTTTTTAAATATCAAGCCTTAAAGCCTCGTTAGCAGCTGCATCTTTGACAGCCTGGGCTCTCTGATGTGAGATAACCTGGGTTTTTACAATTTCAGATGCAATATTAAATGTCCCTGCGCTTTCTGCCCGCCTCTTTCCCATGGCGTCTTGGATTGAATCAGGGAGGATATATAGCTACTATTAATCACCTGAACTGCGTAATATTGCATCACTTTGTTTTGCTATATGAAACTATAATGTCATGGTTTTCTTGTATTTCCAGTCTGTAAGGTATGAGCTCTTCAGAAGACACCGGAAAGATGTTGTTGCAGCAGCTTGAGCAGATACTGATGAGCTGATTTGAGAGGAGTTTATTATCTGCAGGTGAGTACTTGTTACTTAGGTTTCGGTTGCATCCACTGATAGACCTGAAGCAGGTTTATTTGGCTTCTAGGTTTGCATAGCGATGCTAAACTAAACCTTCCTCATGCTTTCTGACTGCTCAGTCTATAGCAGCACAGATTGTGTTGAGGAATACATGTGAAATTATTGGGCATTGTTCCAGGTTAGATTTACAGATGTTATCAGTCGGACTCTCGAGTATCAATGTACAGACGCATTTTGAAGTCGCTAGATGAACTACCAATTACAGGATGACATTCATGTTGTGTTTCATCTCCCTTTAATATTTTTCACTTTCTTGTAGGTGATCAGCAGACTCTGCATAACAACTGATGGAGATTGGATCTGTGGAAATGGCCTTTCTTCCCCCATATGATGAAAACATTTTCTCTATATTTATAGAAAAATTATAAACATTTGTGCTGTCAGATTTTTTTTTTTTTCCTGATACGGTTGATTCAAACAATGTGAATCGTTCTGTGCATGTTGAGTTTTAAACTGCTGCCAAGTTGTTTTCAATAAAAATGAATTTGACTCCAGTTGAGGCCTTCCTTTTAATTGTACTTAAAAGATCAGGGTTGTTCGGATAGATTTCAAGTTCAATGCATGTAAAACATTGGAGAGAACATCACTATTTGCCATGTGGCTTGATCGGGTTTGCTTTGAGGCCAAAATTTGAAGTGTTATAAGCTTCAGTGTTTTACATGCATTAAACTTAACAATCCTCCTGTGTTTTGGATTACTCTGATATCAAAACCTGTCTGTTCCTAGCTGCACCCTGGATGAGTAGCATGGCTGTGCACAAGCACCCATCAATCCTCCAGTTTAAAATGCTGAATTTGTGCAAATTCCGAGAACTCCAGTTAACCACAGATGTGGAAGTTGCTCATTAAACTGCTCTGCCACCAGAATATACTTAACCCCAAATTAGGTTCTGTATAATGTGCATTATTCTTTTGTTCCACATTTGCCTGAAAGTAAGCAAACTGATCAGGGACACAAAGACTAGAGTGGTCTGATTTCTTAAGATTTAGTTAAACACCTAAAGCCAGACTGGCTGTAGGGAAACAAGGGATGTTAGGTGATAATAGCTGCACAGGTGCTTTGATATTAGGCATGTAGTTAAATTTGAACATGTAACTTTTTCTATTGAAACATTTATTACAGAAGTCAATAAAATGTAAAACCAGTTAAAATTGTCAGGCGCCTGAAGCGTGATTTTTAAAAAGGAACACAACATTAGCAGTTTAGATATTTTCAACAAGTTCAGGCTGAATTAATCTTCCAAAATCATGATTCTGAAACTTGCAAGGTTGTTTAAGAGAAGCACATCACTTCAATAAAATGAAAAAGTCAAGAAAAAGAAAATCCCTTATCACACATCAGGGAATCATTTCTTGCAACACATCCTACCTGCTTACAAGTTTATCCTTTAAGAAGTAAACCCATTTTCAAAAATCAATGTTAAAAAGCAGAATGCATCTTCTGCTTTTTCAAATGTGACGTCCTTTTCCTCGGATGGATGGCACAACTATTTCAAATACTTTGTTTTACCATGAGGTTGTGGTGCATATCAGCATAAAACCTCAATTTGTTTCCTAATGCCTCTTCTTCTTGTATCCTACAAAACAACAATAAGAAACAACAACTTCTCTTTGTAAAACTCCACCTCTGCTTCACCTCGTTAGTCAGTGTGTTTCCACACCTGATGTAAAGAAATCAGGTGAGAGCTCCAAGGTCCAATCAAGACCTGATTTGGGAGTTACCCCCATCAAATGAAGAAGATGGTGTATCAGCCCTGCGAGGTCTGGAAACTATTCGTCAGTCTTTTCCTCTCCTTGGTAATGTCGGTATTCTGGCTTGAGCTCCCAGGTATTCTTGTGTGTTCCCTTCACATTGTAGATGCCAATATCACGCAAGATTTCTTTCAGGTAAATCTGAGAGAAGAAATGAAGCAGTTAGGATTAAGGATGAATAACATGTTGTGGTTTTGTGTGACTTTAAGGTATAAAAACAGAAGGAACTTTAACTTAATCAACAACTCTCCTAAGAAAAAGCTTCACCCGTCCCACAACAAGAGCTCTGATTTTGCCCTCTGGTCTTACCACAGGCTGTTTGGTGATGTCCACCAGGTCTTTGATGTTGTAGTACTGGTGCTTCTCAAAAGCAGAAAACAACATGTCCAACACCTGCTGTTTGTCAGCTCTGGCTCTCTTGCCCTCCTCCTTCTTTCTCCTGTCATACTCAAGCTGCAGCAGAAAGTAAACAGACAGAGGTCAGGTGTCGTTTACATTACAGATCCACACCAGCACATGGCACTTTTATTAGGACTCTCATTCAACTGGTGTTCATCATGTCATGAAGAATGCAACAGGACTTCCCCTCATACTTGATGTATCTATTTTGTATGGACGTAAATGTGGAACACTAGAAATTGGCTTAAATGCTGACTTATAAGGAGCTTAGCTGTAATGTACTGTAGGGCTGGGAGTCTTGGGGTGTCTCATGATTCGACTTTGATTCTTGGGGTCACGATTCGATTCAGAATCGATTTTCAATTCATGGAAATCTGGATTTATCGATCCATGGATTCAAAGTCTATTCATGAATTAGTACTTCAGGATCTACTCCAGTCATCTGTGAGACTGGCCGCATTTCTTGTTGCTCTATTTGGAATTCTACTGAGTTAAAGAGCTAGCATTAGCACTTAGCAGGGAGTGACTGATTTGCCCAAAAAAACCCCGATTTAAATCGATTTTAAATCTTAGAAGAGAAAAATCTCGATTTTTTACATAAATAGACTTTTTCCCCCACCTCTAATGTACTGTAAACAGTAAACACACTGGTCGTATCAGAGCTACAATACTTCCATTGACTATTACATTTATGGTTTAGGTTCATGTTACTCTATTTGTACCCTTAGGTAAATCTGGTACAAATAACATAACCTGAACCAAAACGCCTATATTAACTGAAATCAGGGAGAGAGCTGGAAAGGACATGCAGCAGAGGAGCGACACAGGTCGGACTCGAACCTGGGCTGTCCGCTTTGAAGACTGTAGCCTCTGTACCAACAAGTTACATGTTTGATGAAACATTAAAAAAAAGCTCAGTGGTCAAAGTAAACAGCATTCCAGTATGGCATGTATTTCTTACATTGTAAGTATGGTTGGCAACAGGTTTGTAGTTGTTGGTGACTGGACTTTGCAACTGTTGTGACAGCCTGACTGGCTTAGAGGACTCCTCAATTTGTAACCTGGAAGATGGAAAGAATGTGTTTACCTTTTGGAGAAGTCATGATATTTATAAAACCGACATGAAAAATATTAACTCTGATTTAAAAAAAAAAAAAGATTTAACATGATGAATTGACGAAGTGATGGCATGATACACTTACTATTTTAGTAGTACATAATTAAATGACTGGTTATTTTTAATGATCTACAGTAATGCATGCAACACAGCAAATTGAATAGAAGGTGAGGCTCATAACATACTAGCATGTACTCAATACTCACCTCTTCAGTCTCATGTAGCTTTCACTGACAGCAGGTCTGCACTCTGCTCTCTGCACCACCACTCCCTCCAAGGCTATTTTATCTGAAAACGAGGAGTTAATTAAAACACCACTTTAAATGCATGTGTGTGTGTGAATGCATTATTAATGCATGTTTACTTCCTATGGAAGGAAAGAGCAACAGTTACATGTGTGCAAGAGAGAAAGGATGAAGGAATTATTGAACTATTGAATGTTTGGAGTAAAAACAAATTGAACAACATACAGTAGATTGCCTTTGCTAGTGAATGAATGTGGTTCAGCCCAGGCTCACTCCTTAAATTGAAAGGAAAATGTTGTAAAATTCCAGCATCTATTTCTGATACTCCCATCATTTTCATCCACTTTGATCTCCAAGTAATCTAAACTAACATTTAAATCCAGATCTAAACTTTCAAGCCAACAATAAATCACAACCGGACTCACTCGTATTACAACCATCATAACCAGTAGCTGGCACCCTGCACATTTGCAGTGTCAACCATTCGAAACACATACTCTCATTTCCATCCTTCATTCAAGGCAATGCACTCTGTGCAGAAGCTCCATTGTGTTTGCACCAGTATGCTAAAAAATAGAAGAAGCATGTGTGAGGCTTGGAGTAGAAACTGGGTGATTCCTGAGGACAATGTGTCTACAGCTTTGGTGTCAATACATGCATTAGGCATGTATTAAGGTTTCTATTGTGATACTATAAACACAATATTTTAAAAATAACAGACAGTGTGTCTGATTCCTATTAGTGCAACTTTGTCACTCGCTGGTGAAACGATGGACTCACCTGGGCCTGCCCCCGCCCCCGAAACTGAGCTGCTGCCATCAGATCTCTCTTCTGACTGGCCTACAGGAAGGGAGGGATGGTAAACATGAAAATACAGGGGATGGAGGACGGACGGAGGAGGGGAGCGAACAGTAAGAACCACACCCAAGGGTTTAGTCGCACACCAAAACGGTCACACAGTGCATCTTGGCGCAATTTTTGACGGGTACACACGCGCGTGTGCATTAGCAAAGCAAGCAAGCCCTTATGACAAAGAAGCACAGATAACCTTGTCCCACCAAAAACAAATACATAACCACAACAGGGCTGCACAAATATACTTCACTTATAAAGAAACAACAGTATTACATCTCATTTAACTTAACAGCTGTTACGCTGGTGTTGAATACCTTACATTTTACTGTCATTCAAAGATGCAGCAAAAACAAACTCTCACTTTAGATTTATGTCAATCTACTACATCTTTTAAAGTTGTTTTGCATTGATAGCTGCTTACTTAGACAGGTCTCCATTGAAAAAAAAATACTGTATTTAATGGGAAAAAAGTATATTTAACAAATTAAAAATGTTAACTAATTTCAGCTGTGCAGCCCTAACACACACACACACACACACACACACACAAATACAAACACAGAAGAACAGAAGCACAAGCTCACCAGCACCCATGGCAACAACAAAAAAATAGAACATACAGAGGGCAGATGAGGGCAGTGAAATTCAAACCAAACCACATGCACAAATGAAATCAGCTCCAAATTCAGCAATGATTTGAGTTGATTCTAATCGACTCTATGTTAATTAATTCCAAATGGGGCCATTGTGCTGGATCAGATACTGGAAAGGTTAAACCACAAAGTTTGACTGACAGAGTGTCAAACACTGAAGCTAAAATTCGCTTATAGACAGACAGAGACAGAAACTGAAATCAGATTGGAAAAGAACAATTTTTCAACGGGACAGCTTTTCTGTTTTCCAGTGAGTGTGCAGGTATCCCATATGAGCAGTACATCAATTATATGTACTGTGCTGGGACTGTGAACAACCTCATCCTGGTTAAAGTTTACAACACACAGAGACGAGCAGGCAGGGGAAAGACTTTGCATGAAGACAGCAAGCTGTACAAACACTTGCAGGATGAGCGCCTCCACCACCTGATCACACAGAACTTACCGTTGGGCAACGAAAATAAACTTCACATAACAGCATAACAACATAATTAGTAGATTTTAGCGAGTGTCATATCTTGCGGTTGAGGCATTCAAAGAAAGTTTTTCCCCCCGCAGGGCTCAAAAATGAAAGCAGAAACTCACCCGATGAATTCTCAGTGAAGACAGCCAGCGTCTGACCTCCGACTGTCTGCATGGTGAACGGGTGCTCACGAGGTGCAGACACCGTCTTATCTTCAATGCCCTCAATCACAGTCAACTCTTCATTCAAAGTGAAAGACACCTGTAAAGAATATGTAGTAAACATATAAGCTCACCGGCCACTGTCCTTACTTTTGATCAAAGTACAAGTACAATTTCATGATATAAAACAGAACATGCACTAAAACAGTTATAAGACGTTATACAAAACGTATTACATCTTGAAAAAAATCAATGCTCAATAGTGACAATCTGAAAAAGAGTTTTAAACAGTTATCATTAATAATGTATTATACCCACACTGCTTCCTATCAGAAATCATTTCTCTCAAAATGAATATCTCCAGGCCTTAAAACTGCTTTGAATAAAATTGGAACTGCTAGGTGTACACAACATCATCATTTTGCATGTTTACTAGTACATATTAGAAATGGCTTTAGCTTCTCCCTCATGAAAAAGAGAAAGCATAAGCATGCCCACAGACCAAACTGAAAATAATCTGATGAAGTTAAGGGCTTCAATAGCCATCCATCCCTTACTTGACGAGAATCTGATGAAAAGTTTGACGAGTAAGATTTCATCACTTACCTCTGCTTTTCCTAAGTTTCCTTTCCTTTGAGAAAAAAAAAAAGAGCAAAGTCAGCACGAGTTGAAAGGCATGGAGAATATGATAAATTCATTTGAAATGCATAACAACATCCAACGCGACTTGCACAGCCATCTTCTTCACCCATACAACCTCATCGTTCATGAGCAAATGTTTAGTTCTTCCTTCACACAAAACTACGTAAAAAAAAAATAACGGTTTGCTGTTTTTAACATACTTGCAGATTCGAAGTTTTCCGACCTCTCCTCTGCCTGTCGCTTTTGCCCATTGCTGAGCGAGGTATTTGGGGACCTGCGAGAAGGAAACAAGAAACTTATTGTGTCGTCTCCCCTTCACATGGAAATAAAATGAATGTAAAAACTAAGAGAAAGAAACAAAAACAAACTTGATAATGCCAGCTTTTTACATGTTTAATTTGACCTTGTGATAGTTGCATTCATTAAATGAGTCACCCCCTTCGTGTGGAGTAATTTCTCATCCTACATTTGGCTGTCTGCTCGCCGTTATATTGTATAGTTTCTGCTTATAATATGTCTACCCTCATGCACTTTAACTTATGTCAATACTGTCCATTTACGACTCTGTTTTTGCAGATTTACATTCAATCTTTGATATTTAATTTACAACTCTGTTTTTGCACATTTACATTCAATCTTCCATATTCAAGCTTCCTATTTAAGACTAGTAATGCTTAGTTAAATCCTGGTTGTACATATTCACATTCTTAGTTTTGATATTTTTAGTGCTTATTTACTTTGTATTTAATATCATATTATGTTAGATTTGCTAACTTTGTGTTTTTTACTCATAGTGTGTGTTTGGATAACCTGCTGCTGTAATGCCACAATTTCCCAGTTTGGGATCAATAAAGTAATTCTATTATATTCTATTATTCTATTTCTTCATGATAAATGTTATAGGACCTGACCTGTGGGGATAAACAATACCAGGCTGTCTGGAGGTACATGCATTTACACTGCTGCACATGTTGGCTCTGCAATAAGAAAACATGCTTCATTGTATTTCAGGTTGTGAATCCAGTTTCTGGTTCTTTGTGGAGTTTCACGTTTTCAGACCACACAGACTAAAAGCTTTCACTTCAATGTCCTGCCATCCTTTTGTTGATCTGGTGTTGAGAGTTGTCTGTTGTTGAGATACATTTAAAGGCAAACCATACTTCAAAATAAACATGACAAGTAGTTTTGACCGGTTCACTTGGCTGGCTCGCAGTTAGGAAGTGAACTTAGCATCGTTAGCTCCAATGAACGCTTTCTTTCATTGTAGCTTTGGATGCTAAGCTAAGTTAGCCTTAGGTGTGTTTAAATTATTTACTGTTCCCGAAATCCACCACCAAGCGTTGTTGAACATATATATATATATATATATACGTACCTTAACAAGCCACACGCCCGTGTTCTGCTTGGCACCAGTTAAATCTACTTCTCCTTTTTCTGACATTTTTTTTAATAATAAAATGTTGATAGCTTTTCAATAAGGCTACCACACGCATGCGTAGAGAAAACAACAACTGAACTACGGCGACTCAGAAGGTCCAAAAAAAAAATACATCCGCTCAAAAATATTGAGCCCATTCTGCGTGCTGCAGCGAGGTATTTTCGGAGTAAATCCCAACACATTTATAAATGAAAAGAAGGAATAATAATGTAAAACAAGAAGGTTTAAAAATGAATTTTTAATCAAAGTCAAAGAAATAGGAACATAATAATTCAACACATGAAACATGATGCTATGAATACTGCATACATATACATTTTAAAGCAATGCGTACAAACGTTTTGGAAGTTTTATTTAATCCTGTGGGCCAAATAAAATTGAATTAACGAAAGGGATGAATGTAAAATAACTAGAGTCTGAATTTTGACAGGACACTAAAACATTAACAAAACTTATTTTGTAAAAGGAGAGATACTTTAATGCAGCTTTGATCAAGCAAGCATTAAAGTATGTACATTCCTATATCCTTTTTGATTGCATAAACACTTGGACGACATTGCTTATCCCCTATAATGTACTTCTGTAGGGGGATTGTTATGTGTAATGAATGGCAGTTTTGTCTATGATTTAAACAATATCAAACATTGATTAATCCCTGAATTATTTATACTGTAAATTAAGACTTCAGTCCGATAAAATGAAATATTAACCAAGCTAAATTTAACATATGATAATCTAAAACTCAAAAGATATGCTCAACTGTTCAGCAAAAAAGAAAATATTGTGTATTCTTCCCCATATCTGTTGTATAAAATATGCAGCTTCTTCTGTAAAATCCAAGTTGGCCACATTTCTATTTTGCCTTCTTAGTCTACCTAGTCTAGTTTTGTTTACTTCCTACTTAGCATAAAGTTAAACTTACATATGTGTAACACAAGACTATCCATAAACAAAGTCCATATTGTACAAACCATGTAAGAAGTTGTCACCAATTTAGACGGTAGCAACCTATTCAAAAAAGGCTTTTAACATTTTGAGAGTTCATCACAAGAACATTCGATCTTTGCTGTGGGAGAAACGCGTGTTAAGTTCCTGAGATTTCTTAAGGAGGCGCTCCTTCTGCGCATCATCAAAGCGATTCACCTGCAGGTCTGCATCCCTATCGAATGGCTTCCTCTCCACCGGTATGTCAGCCTTCTCCTTCGCTTTTTCCTTCATTGTTTTGGTGTGCAAAGTCATCAGAGACTCAGCACGTTTAGTTTCCTGACAACAAGAAATGGGGATTGAGTTGAGTGTGCTACCTTTTAGTAGTCTTTATTATATCTGCCATGACTTATGTGTGTGGACATTTAGGAAACAAGAACAATGAGGTACCACAACTCACATTATATTTAGAAACTTTATCTGCCATTTCCAAGTCCTTCCTGGAGAGTTTTGGAACTTTTTCATCAACTTCTTCTTCACCCTTCTGCTTTCGTTCAAGGCGTTCCTTTCGGGGTCAAGAAAAAAAATCAATAATTGATCTGAAAAAAGAAAAACTTGGTGAGGAAAAAGAAACGTTTATTAAAAGAATTAACTACCCTGATCTTACGCTCCCGGTCTTCTGGCGTATCTGTCCAAATGGAGCGATCTTTGTTCTCTGGACCCGACTTCTTCTTGAAGGTTCGAGCCCCCAAGCCAATGTGCTGCAGTTCTGGTGGGAGCTCTGTCATCCATGTTTCTCTAGCCAGAACCTCGGGGGTCTCCTAATTAAACATAAAAACAATAACACAAACTTTACAATGTCTTCAAATTCAATTAAAAGATTGAAGATGTTTTTTTGCTTTTTATGCGATTATTTTCTCCCTGTTAAGATTTCAGTCTGTAATCAGTGAAATGGATGAGACTTCGGGGGAAACAAATAAAACTCACTTCTCCTGTGAGCTTGTCCTTCATCCTTTTTGCTCTCCGCTCAAAATCCAGTGCCACAGAGTCTTGAATATCTCCTTTGGATGGCATGGGTCCAATCACATCATCCTCTCCTTCGCTGCTGGAGGACTCAGCCCTGTAGCCTGGTGGAAGTGCCGGCCCTCCGCCCTCACTGTTGTTATCATCATCATCATCATCATCATCATCGTCGTCCTCGTATGCTGCTCTGCGAAACCCAGGAGGTAAAGCGGGTCCCAGCACAGGTGGCCTGAGGGAACACAACAAAGTTATAGTTTTCATAACAAAATATTGTGACTGTGAGCATTTCATGTACACATTTAAATGTAAGAACTCATGTGTCAACCTTTCTGGTGAACTCTGTTGTTTCTTAAACCCTGGTGGCAGGGCTGGTCCAAAGAAACCATCATCATCATCATCATCATCATCTTCTTGTGAATTTGTCTTCTCCACCCTGTTCAAAAAGCAAAAGTTACTGTCTTGCTGGTTGTGAAGGTTGTTTTTAAACCTCATAGTTCACTACTGAACCTACTCTTCTGCAGCTGTGTGTTTTGTTTTGGCTCTTTTGAACGACACTTCCTGTTCACTGTCGTCCGATGAGCTCGACGGTCCTCCTCGTTTGTACCCGGGAGGTAAAGCAGGGCCAGAGACTAACACAATAAAAACACATAAACTACCATGAGGGAAGAAACTTGACGCGAATATCCAGGGCTTTTAATCATTGTTCGACTCTAACCTCTTAACAAAAGATAATTTGTCTGACTTACATCCATCTTCAGAGTCTGAGTCTTCATCGCTCTCCTCCTTTCTGAACATAGGGGGTAAGGGAGGTCCGATTACTTTATCAGACGACATTTTTTTTAAATCTCTCTCTCTTAATTAGTCACGTAGTTTCAAAACATTTCTTTTTTTTTTTTTAGCTGGGAAAACCAGAGGTGCTTCGAAGAACGAATTTGACCTTTTACACAGGAAGTAAACATCGAGTCCCCGATGGGTTTTTTTGCCAAGTTTCCAAAAGATAGCAGCACTGAAACCGGAAGTGTGCTATTGAACTGCAACAATAAAGTAACTATAAAGTTCTCACGTTATATTTGTTAGAAAAATAATTGTATAATTGTATCTTACATTTTTGTGCTTTTTTTTGTTTGTTTGTTTAATCCTATGGTTTAATCGTATAATATATTTGTTTGTTTTTTGTTTGTTTTATCGTATCATATATTTGTTTGTTTTTTGTTTGTTTAATCGTATAATATATTTGTTTGTTTTTTGTTTGTTTAATCGTATAATATATTTGTTTGTTTAATCGTATAATATATTTGTTTGTTTTTTGTTTGTTTAATCGTATCATATATTTGTTTGTTTTTTGTTTGTTTAATTGTATCATATATTTGTTTGTTTAATCGTATCATATATTTGTTTGTTTTTTGTTTGTTTAATCGTATAATATATTATCATGTGTTTTTGTGACAATATATTTGGATACTTTAGAAGTGTGACTTTTCCAATGTGAGAAATCCTTTATAACTGGCTCAGACATTTTCTGAATATTAAGCTTCATTTAAAAATTCCATTATTTCTTCCGATTTTCTAAAAAAATAATATGCAACATAAAAAGTAATATGTTACTCAGTTTTTTTTTTATGGTTGCTGAGTAGAAAAATAGATTCGGAAACTATTTTTTTTTCTCAAACATTTACTTTGAAGGCTGTTACCGGAAGTGTTACGTCATTATCTTATATTTTACTAGACGTAGGTCTTCTGGCGTAGCAACTTTTGTATCGTGCTACACAGTCTGGTCTGTGAGGACCACAAGGAGGGCGTGAGGCAGAGTTTGAAGATATGTCTGACATCTTTTGAAAGATATTAACTTTTAAAGAAGTCGTAAAATGGGTAAAAAGGATAAAGGAGATCGGGGTGAGTTGTTAATGTACAGTTATAATCTAGCCACAGTTAGCTTTATCAGTGGCAAAGGAAGAAGTGAGGACAATGAGGCAGGGATGGATATGAAACCCAAATGTCCCTGAAGTGTACCGATGATCCCCCTCAGTAGTTATAGTATATTACTAATATGATCGTCTCTTTTTATTGTTCACTGTGTTACATTAACAAGCAGGTGTAGTCACACAGTTTAGTTTAGTTTTGTCCAGGAGGATGGAAGGTCTTGGTCTTATTTCCCACTACTCAAATCCTTGTATATCTCTGTAATTATCATTCATGTCAAGTCATACTCCCTGCCTTCTCATTTTAACACTATTACCAAACGAGAGGAAGACACAAAATGAGGCTAGATATGGGTCTTACTCATAACCTTGAAGAGTAATACTGCCTTAAATGATACTTAATTCAGTAGGAATCGGGTAACTAATTCACTTCTTGACCTAACTGCGTCTTTAAGACACACACACACTGGCACATTTGTCCTGTGATGTTTGATAATGGATCCATCCTTGGCATTGTGATGACGATCTTCTTTCACACTTGTAAAGCCAAGCACATCTGTGGACGCGGAAAGAATAATCATGTCATGATATTGCGAGGAGTGTATTTCTATGTCCCTGAGAACATGTTCCTAACTCACACTGTTGTGGCTGCAGACAAGAGGTCCAAAAAGCGTGCGTATGACGAAGAAGAAGATGAAGAAGAGGTTGCAGGCGGTGAGTCTCAGGAGGCCATACCTGCTGCTGCAGGCAAGCAAGTGGATGAGTCCAGTACCAGGCTGGATGAGTATGGAGCCAAAGACTACCGTGCTCAGATGATGCTGAAGAATGATCACTCTTCTCGCCCCCTCTGGGTGGTAAGACATGTCTGGATTACTGATCCTCTCCATCTTACACAGTATTGTAAGGAATGTCTTCCTTCTCATCCTCATACATTTCTCTCTTTGTTTCTCTCTTGTTCAGGCTCCGGATGGACACATCTTTCTGGAAGCCTTCTCACCAGTGTACAAGTATGCTCAGGATTTCTTGGTGGCCATCGCAGAGCCAGTGTGCAGGCCTAATCATGTCCATGAGTACAAGCTGACAGCCTACTCCCTGTACGCAGCTGTCAGCGTGGGGCTGCAGACCTCTGATATTGTGGAGTACCTGCAGAAACTCAGCAAGACGTCCGTACCTGACGGAATCGTGCAGTTCATTAAGGTCTGAATTAGAGACGAACGGGTTTTCTGAGTGAAGAAGGTGGAGGGGACAATGTGTGCGGCATTTTCCAAATTAATTATTTTGGAAGTCATGTGCAATATCTGAATTCAATCTCTCTCCCTTTTCAGCTCTGCACAGTGAGCTATGGCAAAGTCAAGCTGGTGCTGAAGCACAATAGGTAAAGTCATTTCTGCAACCATTCATTCCATCTTGCATCATCCTGAACCATCCTCCAGACCTCCTCTTAAAGTGTGCTTGCTGCCCTTATACCCACAGGTATTTTGTTGAGAGTGCCTTCCCTGAAGTGATCCAGCGCCTCCTGCAGGACAATGTGATCCGGGAATGTCGCCTCCGCACCGCAGACGGAGCGGATACAGAGCTTATTACTGAAGTCATTCACAGCAAGTCTGCAGTACGCTGTCCACCATTTATTTATTTTTTTTCAACTTGCACACCAACATACCAAAGAATAATAACTATCGCTTGAATTCTAAATCTGTGTTTACGACGCATGTTTGGTGAAGTAACAAAGTGCAAAAAGAATTTCAACTAGAGGAGGTCTTTTGAAATAAATCAGCACAGATTATGCAGCTGCTGCTAGATGGCAGCACAACTGTGATTGTTAAACTCAAGCCGGTCTATGCACTCATTCAAAAAACAATATTGATGTGCCGCAAACTAAACAGGCATATTAGGCCTGTTACCTATTTTTTTTTCTAAATCGTAAATTGAAAATAAAACTACTATCTAATTGAAAAGCAATAAAACAGAAAATTTTGTAAATTAACCCTGAAGACGCCCAACATGAGTTGTAACTGTTTTTGTTACGTCCCTCTGCTTCGTCTTCTTCTTCTGACAGATCTCCAAGTCTGTTCAGGATAAAGGAAGTACTTCCACCTCAGAGCAGCCTGCTGATGGACAGACTGCAACCCAGCAGGTCCCCGAGGACATCTACAGCTACTACGAGCAGATGGATAAAGAAGAAGAGGAGGAGGAAGAGACTCAGACTGTGTCCTTTGAGATTCGCCAGGTACCCTTTCTGATTTCACCTCTAGTTGCTTGTTTGTTTTGCCTCTGCATACTTACCGTAATATTTCTGCTGACAACAGTATTCAAGCTTAGACTGCTATATGGTTTTCTGTCTTATTTGAGATTGTCCTATTGTTATCCACCTAATTGTGATTTTAAATGTAATTGCCTGAAGCTGTAACTAACTTTTTTTGTCATGAGTAATTTGACCTTTCAAGATGATGAATGATAAATTATTTAGATGATCGCAAATGACTCAAACAGTGGTGAAACACTTGTTTTAATAAATTCACCAGAAGGCATTGGGGACTTCTTCAGCCTGGTTATTTTGTCACATCAGCAACCGAAAGCATGGAAGTTATTCAGTTTACAATGAATTAGAGAAAAGCTGAATATTATAGTATCTATGAACCTGGAACCAGAGACTGTTTGGCACTTTTGTTTGATAATTGATGATGATCGACTCCTCAAAACGTATGTAAATGTTTGCTTGTTCTGCTGTGGATATAGTGAGGATTTCTAGTTGTTAAGGTCTTCAATAAATCTCCAACATTTTTAAGTTTGCTTGAAAACTGGGCGTGGAAGATGGAAACTTAAAAAAAAATAATAATTCTGGTATGTTGTTAAACAATAAGCAGTGTATATGTGACTATGCACAATTTGTATTGACTGAATGGTTCATAATTAAAAAAAAGCACTTTTGATCACTATATCAAAATGCTGTCTTTAAGGGTCTATGGATTTGTTTCAAATCGACCTTTAAGCTTTTCAACATGTTTCTTCTTCCACTCAAAGCTGTCTTATTCTTCTCTCGTCTGGTGCAGGAGATGATTGAGGAGTTGCAGAAGCGATGTATTCAGCTGGAGTACCCCCTCCTGGCAGAGTACGACTTTCGCAATGACACGGTCAACCCAGACATCAACATAGACCTCAAGCCCACCGCTGTGCTGCGGCCCTACCAGGAAAAGAGCCTGCGCAAGGTGTTTGGAAATGGACGCGCTCGCTCTGGGGTCATCGTGCTGCCCTGCGGTGAGACAGCTGCTTTGGAACATGGAGTGACTAAACAGAAAGAATTTTGTACAAAAAAAAACCGAAACAATCTTGAAATGTCAAAATTGTAGCGCCTTCAAAATAAAATGTAAACGATGTGGGATATTAAGTGCTAAGCAAATATAAGCATATTCCATTTGAAACCAGAGAAACACATTTTTCAGCCTCATTAACCCTAAGTCCCAAACTGCTTTTCCCCATTATTGATATTTTTAGTTGCATTTCTTGTATGACACAAGAGGGTATGTCTCAATTTGTGTGTCTTTCCTTTTCCAGGAGCGGGAAAGTCTCTGGTGGGTGTGACAGCAGCGTGCACGGTTCGTAAGCGCTGCCTGGTGTTAGGTAACTCCTCAGTGTCAGTTGAGCAGTGGAAGGCTCAGTTCAAGATGTGGTCCACGATCGATGACTCTCAGATCTGTCGCTTCACCTCGGACGCCAAAGACAAGCCCATCGGCTGCTCAGTGGCCATCAGCACCTACTCCATGCTGGGTCACACCACCAAACGCTCCTGGGAGGCAGAGAGGGTCATGGAGTGGATGAGGAGCCAGGAGTGGGGACTCATTATCCTGGATGAGGTGCACACTATCCCTGGTGAGCCGCTTCAACACATCAGACAACTTAACTTCCCCTTTCAATGTTACTGTTTTTACTCCTATGGGTTTTTTCAGTCACATTTAGATGCCAGACAACAATCAGATTTTAACATGATAATTCTCTGCTTTCTCTATAGCCAGGATGTTTCGCCGTGTACTGACCATTGTCCAAGCCCACTGCAAACTGGGGCTCACTGCCACACTGGTCAGAGAAGATGACAAGATTGTGGACCTCAACTTCCTCATTGGACCAAAGTTATTCGAGGCCAACTGGATGGAGCTGCAAAACAACGGCTACATTGCCAAAGTGCAGTGTGCAGAGGTGAGTCTCGCCGTATTATAATAGAAAATAAGAGAAGTCAAGTTGATTTATAATGCTGATTAAGACCCGATGTAGTTGACTAAAGTGCAGTACAATGCATAAAAGAACATTAAATAGGAAACAAAGCAATAATAAAGAATAAGGCAAAAAACAGAAAATGAGGAAAAACAAGTCTATTCAAGGCTAGAAAAACGCTTCCATTCAAAAGTCAGTTTGGAGTCTTGAAATAGAGGCAGTTCTGGAAGGAAGGAAGGCTGTCCCAATTTTATTTTTTTTGCTCCTGGCACTCAGCTCTAAGTTTCAGATTTGAGTGAAAGGCTGCTCAGAGGCCTGTATCAGATGATCTAAGGGGCATGTAGTTTGTGTCAGGACTGAGGAGGTCAGTTGTGTTGGACGGGACCAGACTGTTCAGGAGTGTAATCGTGTTAAGTGTATTGGGAGCCAGTCCAGAGTGGCTAGAATGTGACTGTATGATCCGTCTTCCTGGAACCAGTCTGGAGCCTGGCTACAGCGTTTTGCTCCAGTTGCAGATGGGACAAGGACTACTGGCTGATCCTGGTGGGAGTTTCAGTAAATGGAGAGGGGAAACAAACACCATCACTTCAGAAAAGAGAGAGCTTTGTTTAATGGTTTCTCTGTTCAGATTTGTTGTATTTTTTTAGGTGTTGTCTTAGGTCATTCAAGTCAGACATTTTTCAAAGCTTAAACTTTTTTGATTGTATATCAGTGTCAAAAAGTACATTTTCCTTTTCTTGTTTTATAGCAACTTTAACATAACTACATTACCAAGTGAGCCTGTTCCTCTTTGATCTGATCAGTGTTCCCTTGTCTGTGATTCAGGTGTGGTGCCCGATGTCTCCAGAGTTTTACAGAGAGTATGTGGCCATAAAGACAAAGAAGCGCATCCTTTTTTACACGATGAACCCCAACAAGTTCCGTGCTTGCCAGTTTCTCATTCGCTTCCACGAGCGGCGCAATGACAAGATTATTGTCTTTGCTGACAATGTGTTTGCCTTGAAGGAATACGCCATTCGCCTCAACAAGTAAGTTGTTTACAAAAAGAGTGGCACTTTGAGTTTTTTTTATTTATTTTCCGTTAAGATTTAGGTCTTTCATTCTGCTTCCTAACTTCCCTCTCCAGGCCTTATATCTATGGGCCAACCTCACAAGGTGAACGCATGCAGATCTTACAGAACTTCAAACACAACCCCAAGATCAACACCATTTTCATCTCCAAGGTAAAGCAATCCATGTGTACTGTAATTACTTTGATGTTTATAGCTTGGACTGAACTCATTCAGCTGCAACATGTTACCAGTAGGGGGCACATCAGTTCATCATCATTCATTTGCCTCCTCTCTGCGTGTGTGTTTAAATGGATGCAAAGACATGGACACAGGAAATGAGGGTGCTGATGCTGCTGTAGCAGCCTCTAAAACGGTGGTACTCAGCCTTATTAGACTTAAGAACCACATTGACCAAAAAATATTTCTGCAATTTCTACAATCAAAAATCCTCTTTCTCTTTCTTTCCTAAAAGAGCCACAAATAGTCCCAAATGAGCCACACAGGTTGAGTATCAATGCTCTAAAATCAGTTACTATGACAACCATCAGCACACAACATTTAAACATATGTTTCCCGCTTTTTCTATTTACATAAAGGTGGTTGAATAACTTTTCATGTGGAAGGTTTTTGTGAGCTAATTGTAATCGACCGATAAATAGTTTCTAAAACTTTTGCAGAGTGTTGTGTAACCAGCAGCTTTCCCAGTGCTCACGATTACTGTGAGAAAAAGGTGTTTTTGAGAATTTTTCAACAGGAAATAATCAAAGACGTGAGGACAATAATCAACCTGTCACACAGGGCATCAGTGATAGCTGATGTTTATCAGTTTAATTATTACTGGAGCTGTTCTGTTCTAGGTTTGATGGATTATTCATTTAGTAGTTTTTATGTCACTGACTCCTTGACTGAGGGAGAGAGTAAGTGTGCTTATATGGGTAGAAGCAGAGGCAAAAAAACAAAAAGATCACTTCATATTGACGCCCAATGTAACTCAGTTTATCAGTGAAGTGTGTAAACTGCACTGCAGACTGGAGTCTCTGCTCCTATGGACAGGTCAAAAGTGGGTTAAAGCTAGGCTATCTCTCATATCGGACTGTGTCGTCCCCACAACCAACACCGTCCTCGTTTATGCACGGCCTGCTCCGACCTCCACATCAGCGGCAAGGAAGTGTGGACAACAGGAACCTTGAGGAATACAAAGGAGAAATCCTTCCTGCATATTATCCCATATTCCCCTGTCCAATTTTCTTTAACAATGAGTATGGTCGTTTACCTGCTCTTTTGTAAAGCGCCTCGAGATAACACCTGTTGTGAATTGGCGCTATACAAATAATGATTGATTGATTGATATGAAAGGACAGTGTCTGTTTGCGCTGTCTTATTATAAATCAATGGATAATGAAGAGATCAGAGGCCCCATCTGAGTGCACACACTCTTTGCTCCCTCATCTTCTCTGTACAGTTTTAAAAGACTTCTGTGATGTTTTGCTGTGGCTGCTTTGACGAGCACAATGTATTTTCAAATTTCTCTCTGTTTTAGCGTAAATGTTAAATTTCACCTGAAAATGAAAAACCACTGTAAAAGCCTGAATACTGAGAAGCATTAGCTATGATGTCATAGCTAATGCTTCTAGCTAACTCTTTCTCATTTACAGCAACGTTGAGCAAACAATTTGATTACAATAAGCTTATCTTATGCTTCTTTCTCACATTCAGACCGGTCTGATGCAAATCCTATAAACTCAGATTACTCAAATCAGTTTACTGAGAACAATCATAATAACTAAGGCCGTGCCAGAGTCTTGTGTACAGAGACCTCAGCTGAATTTAGTGTGTCTATATACATTGTATATTATGAAGTATGTTCCCTGGTTTCTGTGCTCGTATTGGAGAAAAAGAGGATTTTCTGGCACAAACTTCACCAACTGACAAGATGCTTGAAGAGTGAAAAGTTTAGAAGAGGTCAAAATGCTCCAGCAACACTTGTAGTAAGAAGATCAACTGTATTAACAATTTAGACCGACACGTTTCGGCTCGTGGCCTTAATCAGGGTCATGCTGGAGCAGTTTGACCTCATCTGTGCTCGTATTGAAATTGTTTCAAATACGATTGTTTCCAATCATCACTATCCCAAAGGTTCATATTTCTTGCAAGAAAAAATCAGACAATTTTTGCCTTAAAAACAGTGAGAGCATACTCTGGGGCGGCTGTGGCTCAGTTGGTAGAGTCGGTCGCCTCTCAACTGGAAGTTCGGGGGTTTGATCCCCAGCTCCTGTAGCTAGATGTCCGATGTGTCCTTGGGTAAGACATTTAACCCGGCGTGTATGAATGTGAATGAATGGGATTAGTTACCCCTGATGGTCACTTTACATAGAAACCTCTGCCATCAGTGTGTGAATGGGTTGGATGGGTAGGTGTTAGGGCTGTGCTCAAAAAAAATCCATATGTCAATATATCATCATGTGCTCCTTGCAAATACATGTATCGATGCAGATGTTAGAGAATAGATACTGCTGCAAAACTGTCAGTTTTAAAGAATGTTGACCTATGGGGCTGTTCACAAGACACCCTAGCTCTGGGATTAAAATATTTTAATTTATTTCTAGGATCTCTGAGGACCTGAATTGAAGTGTTTTAAGTTGTAGGCTCCTTTAATATGCATTATTCTCAACAAAAAAAAAGAACAGCTGTTGTAGTGAATTCTGTGTAGGACATGGTCATTATCCATAAGTTATATCACGATATGTATCGTATCACGGCCTCTGTATCGTGATACGTATCATTATGTGGGGTTGTGGGAAATAGCCAGCCCTAGTAGGTGTGACATTTGGTGTAAAAGTGCTTGGAGTTGTCAGAAGACTAGAAAAACGCTAAACAATCTTAATATAATAATAATAATAATAAAGTTTATTTATAAAGCATTTATCAAAACCAACGTTACAAAGTGCTTTACAGAAAAAAGAAAAACCCCAACAGTCAAATACACAACAATAAAATCCTATTTAAAAAAGCATGAAAAATAAAACAACAGTGCAGCAATCATCCAATTAACAGAGAAAAGAGAAACAACGGAGACAAAGGTTGGCTAAAGTTAACAGTAAAAAAAATAAAACATCATGGATGAAACAAGAATTATAAGAAGGCCTTACGATAAAAATGTGTTTTTTAAAAGAAGATACTGATGTAGCTAGTTTGAGGTGTGAACAGTTAGGAGGTTCCAGCCTGAGAATCTCAAGTCCATTAAGTCCACTTACCATATATACTGTCACAGTGTTAGTACAGTTATGTGTAAACAGCTCTTAAGAGTCTTGTGTTTTTTCTTCTTTTATGAAAAATCTACTCAAATCTATTGCAGCCAGATGCTTTAAGAAGTCAGTTTATTGTTTAAATTGAGATCAGTTTGATTGATTAAATAATAAATATACCTGTACCTGAAAGGTCCAATGTCTGGTAAGCCAGTATTTTAGCAAAACCTACACTATGAAGACAAAAAACCATGCCAGGGTGGGATGGATTAAAAAAAAAAAATCAGGTCACTGTATATTAGTTCTGTAAAATCAATTATCAGGAAATGGAGAGAGCCGGCCTTCCAAAAAGGCCAACTAAAGCCCTGAGGACTGCTCTGAAGGAGTTAAATTTTCTGTGGCTGCTACTTTGAAATGTTTCTTGGAACGCTTGTTTATATAGAGGGATTAACGCATGCTTTCAAATACATGGAAATCTTGTCATAAAGCTTGGAGCATTCAGCAACACAAATACCATTTAGATAAATATTTGTTTCCCTACAAGACAGAGACCTTAAACAAAAAGCAACAGCTAAGCAGGACTGACTTAAAGAACAGCATCGTGAATGTCCTGGAGAGTCCTGACAGTATCTCAACTTAAGTGAGAATTGATGGTTGCACTTGAAAAGGGCACTGAGGATATCCTCGCAACCTGTCTCAGTCCGAGCAGTTTAAGAAAAATAACTGTTCACAAATTCCTGAGTTAATATGTGAAAAGTTGATCAAGACCTGTCTGCATAAATTTGAGGCTATCATTTCTACAAAAGGAGCATCTAGAAAGTGCTGAACTGAAAGGGGTGACTAATTGACCTACTGTATGATTCCTGTCAAGTATTTATTTTGTAGAAATGTGCTTGAAAGCTCCTGTGAGGAGTTTTTAATTGGTTCTGCAACTGATTTCATTAATTAATAGTAATGCCTTTTTTATGACTGACAAAAAAAAAACGTGAACATCTGCATAAAGGTTGACTATTTCTTAATCGTTTATGCTTGAAATCTCCACCAGGGTAGGTATCAAATAAGGCAAACATTTTCCACAGCTATAAGAAATCAGGACAACATTTTTCATTTAAAAAAAAAAAAACATTGTCCACAGGGGTTGCCATCAGAAGTTACTAATCCCATTCATACATATTCAAACACACCGGGTTAAGTGTCTTTGACAAGGACACATCGGACATGTGGCTGCAGGATCTGGGGATTGAACCTCCGACCTTCCAGTTTAGTCATGACCTCTACCAACTGAGCTACAGCTGTAGACACTTGACAATAAGAGTTCTATTGAACTAAACCCTCCTGGTGTTTCTTCCAGGCTTTAGAGACTAAAGTAGCCACATTGAAAGTAAACAAACATTCCATCCTGTCATCATCAGTGCTCTAAAACACCTTTAATTAATGTGCAAAGCATATCCACTATATTTTGTGTATGTGTATTCATGATAAACCCCTTCCACCACAGGTTGGAGACACCTCATTTGACTTGCCAGAAGCAAACGTTCTGATCCAGATCTCCTCCCACGGTGGATCACGCAGACAGGAGGCCCAGAGGCTTGGCAGAGTCTTACGAGCCAAGAAAGGTGAGTCGGTCTTCAAAGACAAAACTTAGTTTGCTTGTTATTCCCATGTTCTGACATCCATCTTTGACCAAATACAGTTACTTTTACTGCCACTGTCTGCTCTTTTAGGAATGGTAGCAGAGGAGTACAATGCATACTTCTATTCACTGGTGTCCCAGGACACCCAGGAGATGGCTTACTCCACCAAGAGGCAGAGGTTCCTGGTGGACCAGGGCTACAGCTTTAAGGTGTGTTCCCCACACAGTTTAACAGTATTTGTGTCTCCTCACAAAATTACACAACTTATTTTATCCTGTTCATACCGAAGACATTTTTTCATTGAACTATTTTTCCAAAACCAATGTTGGTTTTTGTTTTTATCCCTGTTTTGAAAACTAAAAGTTTTAAAAGCCTCTTCTTTTTTTTTTTAAAGGTGATCACAAAGCTAGCGGGAATGGAGGAAGAGGACTTAATGTTCTCCTCCAGAGATGACCAACAGCAGCTGCTTCAGAAGGTCCTTGCTGCTTCAGACCTGGATGCTGAGGAGGAAATTGTGGCCGGGGAGTTGGGGGCACGACCACAGGTGAGGATTTTAGCCGTACTTGGGACTCAAATATATGATTGCTTGTGCATGCTTGCACTTCAGGTGTTGTGTTTAGCAATATTCTCACAGTTTTTCTCTCTGTCCTTTACAGTTCTCAAGGCGAACAGGCACCATGAGCTCCATGTCAGGTGCAGACGACACTGTTTACATGGAGTATCAAAGTCGAGGAAGCAAATCAGCTTTAGGCAAAGGCATTCATCCTCTGTTCAAGCGCTTCAGAAAGTAAATGCACTATCGTAAAAGACAGCAAATAAGAGACTTGCTCAGAAGTTGGTGCACAATGACGTACATCAGGCGACCAGCAGCAGGTACAGAAGGCTAAGCTGTCCTGGAGAACAGAGCAGTGACTTGTGATAACCCTGAAAGAGATGAACTGAAGCTAACGATTACATACTGTACCTGCTTCTTGATAACTGGTAATAAAGGGGTTGTTTTGAGATTACAGCAAGTGATGTCAGCAGGACTGAGCCGCTCTATTTGACGATTTTGAAGCTATCACATGCAGCTTTCTCAAGCACTTGCTTTACATGCACAGATTTTTGATTAACTGCTTTGCAAACTCCATCCTAAGTGTCAGCCACTGTTTACCACTATTTGAAAAAAATAAGAATGAGAAATTGGGCTGTGCCACGTTCCATTGGTGAAGCTGAGCAATCATGGCCTGTTCTGAAAAATAGTTAGGCAATGTTTATGAAAATGAATCTAGTTTCCATAACGTTTGAAAGCATTGGCTTGCTGTTTGCAGTGTATTTCAGAGACTAAAGTCTGTTTGGTATGAGAATGGATGCGTACCAGAATATTTAGACAGTGATATTAACCTTTTAAGAGGGTAAAGATCAGCTCTAAAGCCTTTTTTAAGTGAATGGAAGTCTTATCTGCTGTTGATGGTCTCTTCATAGATAACTATCTGATCAAGAAAAAAAAAAATTTTCTAGGTTGTGACTTTACCAATGTTTATTAATGTGGTTAAATACTAAAAAGAAACACAAATCTGCAGATGTTGGTCTGTTCCTGAAAGCTTAATTGATTTTTGTTCACTTAAGAGATATGTTTTTTTCTAGAATTTACTGAAACTTAATATGTTTTGTACAAGAAATGTCTGATTCTTTAAAAACCGAAGAATGAAAACAACTTGAGTGTTTATTTATTTATAAGCCATATGAGAAAGCTTATTAGCACACATAAGGAGAATATTTAAAAAACATGTTTATCTCCTTAGAAGGTATTTTGAACTACAGTTAATATATCCACTGATGCATTACAAAAAAAGTGTTTTTTAAACATTTATCAACGTTTATCAACCATTCTCTGGGACCAAAAAAATCTACAATAGATTAAAAGTGATGGCAATTTACAATTTATAAAATTAAGAATGAATATAATTTAATTCAAACTTTTTCAATCCAGATGTACTTTGATCTAAATCATTTGCAACACATTGATTTAAAATTTTCATTTTAAAACATCATGAGTTGGAACATTTTAAATGAAACAAGTTCTGTTGTATAGTATTAAAAGAATGTTGTATTCACAAATAGCTAGGTGCAGATGCAGAGCTATATCTGCAGAAAACATAAATTATCTTGGGATAATTATGAACAAAACTTTTGATATAAAATAAATAATGTTGGTCCCAGGATTGATCCCTGTGGCACACCCTTGGACACACTGAGGGATCTAGAAGTGAAAGCATCAATCTGTTCATTATAATCTGGCTGATAAGTCATTTTCTTTTAAAATCCAACCTTTATCAGTCTTTTCTTCATATAAGCATGATCAACTTTGTCAAAAACTATTCTGTTAAATGATTTACTATTTCACAGCCCATGACAATTTTTAAATCACACAATTTCTTTGATGAAACTGAGGCTTAATTGTGTGTTGTTACATTGGTCAGAGGGGATGAAAAAGGGCCATGTCCCTTGTTCCCAATCAGACCATAGCTATGTACAGTATGAGGACAGCTGGATGGAACTGCAAAAGTAGATTAATGATTACACTGCCAAAGTCCAATTTGCAGAGGTGAGTCTTATTGTAGTTAAAATGGAATCTTATATGACCAATAAATGAACTCACATCTATACTTAAATGCTGTAGGTCTTAATAGTGTGTGATTATTTTGTCAGCCGTATAATGTAAGGAAATAAGCTTTTTCTCTTTTGTCTTGCATACAGTGTTTTAGAAGTGTAACACTGCATAACAAAGTGAGGCATTCAATATTGATGAAGTTTTCTGAACATTGTCCACTTGTCTGAGCTCTCTCACTTTACTCTTAAAGCCAGCGCTTCAAATGCAACCCGAAGATGAAAACCATATATACCTCTAAGGTAAACATGGCAATCAAAAATAAATGTACCATTTAGAATGACTCACTCCGCCACCATGCTGAATGGCCTGTAGGAGGCACACTCTTTTTCTATCAGTCATGTGCCTCCCCTCCACACTACTGCTGATCTGAGTATTGGTTAATTCTATCAATGTTGGATCAGATTATTTTATTTTTTTCTTAAATACTGCAGGCAATTACACATTACATTTGTCCCTGGTACCACTGGTACCACTGGTCCCATTAACAGCATAATGTAAATCCTCCCCCCTTGTTGTGAAATGTGTTGTTATTTGTGTTTATTTCAGATTCACTGCTGATAAAGTTTTCCTTGAACTTGACTTTGATTTTTCCCTACATCAGCTCATTAGAAAACAAAGCATTTAAACCCAGATTACTGAAACCAGTTTTCTCTGAATGATTAAGATTAAAGCAGGGCCTGGCTCAGGATATTAGCAGAAACCTCACATGCACTTTGTGTGTAGATGTACCATAATGATTCTATTAATTAACATTCCAAGAAACAAAAGATCATCTCCAAGTCACTTGGCACAAAGTGGAATAATTTGTTTCATGTAATCTGTTTTATCAGCTGATGGGATCACTTCACTGGCAACTGAATCAGAGGAAGAAAAAAAACACATTCATATTGGACTTTCACCTGTGGCTACATTTTACACATAAAAACAACAACAAAATCTGCAGAAATCACTCTGCTCCTGATGTTTTCACTGGACTGGAAATGTCTCTTTTAAAGAATGTAGTGTTAAAGGAAATGTCTAATTGTTTAGTTTCTGGAGAAAAGATAAAGATAAAGATAAACTTTATTGATCTCATGGAAATTTTTGTGTTACAGCAGCTCAAGAAAACAGGAAACAGGAATATAATTATTAAAAGTAAAAATAGAAGTTAAAAATCAAACATATTTACATCAGTTAAATAAAAAAATACAATAATAGAATATTACATGGTACCTACACTTCCACTTGTGGAAAGAGTTATTGTTATTAAAAACACACAGTGTGTAGCATTATTGAAATGAGTCATGAGGTGGTGATGCTGTTAAAGAGTCTGATTAAACAGTCTGACAGCAGATGGGATGAATGACCTGCGGTAGCGCTCTGTCTTGCGGGGTGGGTGTCTGAGTCTGCTGCTGAAGGAGCTGCTCAGAGCCCCCACAGTGTCATGTAGGGGGTGAGAGGGGTTGTCCATGATGGATGTCAGCTTCACTAACATCCTCCTCTCACCCACCTCCTCTTCAGAGTCCAGAGGATAGTCCAAGACAGAACTGGCCCTCCTGACCAGTCTGTTCAGTCTCTTTCTGTCTCTCTCTGTGCTCCCTCCTCCCCAGCAGACCACTGCATGGAAAAGTGCAGACGCCACCACAGTGTCATAAAAAGTCCGTAGCAGAGTCCTGCACACTCCAAAGGACCTCAGTCGCCTCAGCAGGTGCAGTCAACATTGGCCCTTCTTGTACAGGACGTCTGTGTTGTGTGACCAGTCCAGTTTATTGTTGGGGTGAACACCCAGGTATTTGTAGGTCTCCACCATCTCAATGTCCAAACCCTGGATGTTCACCGGTGCAGTCTGCAGAAGTCAATCACCATCTCCTTTGTCTTGCTGGCGTTGAGCTGAAGGTGGTTGAGCTCACTCCGGTCGACAAAGTCCATGATGACCTGCCTGTACTGCTGTTCGCTCCCCTTAGACACACACCCCACAATGGCTGTGTCATGTTGTAAATGCTCCTCCATCTTTGCCCCGTAGCTGGCTTTCCCCTCCTTGATTTCTTTCTTGAGCTCCTTCTGCACCCTCCTCAGCTCCTCTCTATCTCCAGATCTAAAAACCCTTCTCTTTTCTTTGAGCAGGGTTTTCAGCTCAGGGGTCACCCAGGGTTTGTTGTTGGAGAAACACTGTATTTTTTTGGTGGGTACAGTGTTCTCAACACAGAAGTCTATGTAATCTGTGATACAGTGTGTCAAGCCGTCGATGTCCTCCCCATGTGGGCTGCACAGCACCTCCCAGGTGTCAAAGCAGTCCTGCAGCGCCTCAGTGGCCTCCTTAGACCACTTCTTCACTTACCTGATTGTGGGGGGTTGTTTTTTCACCATAGGTATGTAAATGGGCTGCAGTCTCACCAGGTTGTGGTCTGAGTGCCCCAGTGGGGGGAGGGGTGATGATCTGTATGCAGAAGTATTTAAAGGTAGAAGGTCTCGCTCTCACTTGTTAGGAAACACTTTGGAAAGACTGTGGACCTCAACTTCCTAATTGGGCTAAAGTTATGCCAACAGAGTGGATCTGCAGAACAATGGCTGCATTACAAAAGCCCTATTAGCAGAGGTGAGTCCTGCAGTAACAAGAAACTTAGCCTAGTGTCTCACATGTGCTTTGACTCAGAGATATAGCATCGGGTCAGGGAACAAATGATTTCTTTGTGAACAAAAATATATCAGAGATTATAAGACTTTGGTTGTATAAACCATTATATGACTCATTGAAATGGTGAGGTGTGACAAGATTCAACTATTCACTTACGCCAAAACACTCTGTTTTGCTCTCTAAGCCTCACATCTGTGGGCAAATGAACAGCGGGAATACATGCTTATTTATCAGAACTTCTAAGACAACCCCAAGGCCAACATCATATTGAGCCACAGGGTAAACCACTTTGTTAAGAATGGAATGAACTAATTTAGCTGCCATTTTCCCCCAAGTGAACCAGTGATCAGGTCAACTGATTGACAGATTATTTACCTTCTCTCTGTGCTTCCACTGAATTAATGAGGGAGCTCAAGGTGCTTATATTGAGGCAAACACTTAGATCACGATCAAATATCCTCTTATCTTTAGCCTGCTGTTACACATTCTTCCACACATTAACCCCAGGAAGATGATTATACTATAAACTCAGATTACCTAAATCAGTTTACTGCGAATTGTGTTAAATATTAAAGCATTGCCTGTGTCAGCTTATTTGACCTGACTGCATGTGAACTTACTGTGGTTGTAAATGTACAGATGAGTATCAGGTTTGGTTCATGGAATTTGTATATTGAAATTTCTTTTTACTGTAAGTAGGATGGGCATTGTGAATAGTATCAAAGGTTCAGACCTTAATGTAAGAGAGAAGATTACGATAAGGAATGAATTATGACTTCCCAGAAGCCATTGTTTTGATCCAGACCTCCCTCGATGGAGGATCACTCAGACCAGATTGAGTTTAACAATTGAAATATTATTTAAACAGTGAATGATTAAATGAAACATGACATTATACAGCGAGGCTGCTATCACGTTTTCCTCCTGTCCGGTTTAATCCCTTTGTTTGTTCTTTGGAAAACTGAGGTTTATTAACTTTGAGGGGAAAGTAGTAAAGAAGATTTGAATTTGTGTGGTGAAACAAGTAGAGTGGGAGTGGATGCACCACTGAAATGAATGCTGTATCAACAGTGTAAAGGAGAAAAAATGTAGAATACAAAATGTGCTCATTCATATCCTTAGAAATGATGCATGGTTTCATGAGATCTGTTAACTGTAACTGTTTGGGCTAAAAGTAAGAAGAAGAAAAAACACCCCAAAAAACAAATGTATTTTTAAGTCTTCAGAGACTGCAGATTGTAAATTAACTTTAGTTTGGTCCTATACATGAACTGGCAACAAATATGTGAAATATTGTACAAGGTCCCTTTACTAAAAAAACAACAAGTTGAATAAAAAAAAAAAGCTTATGCAGTTAAAGAAAACTAGCATACCATTTATCTTAGGGAGAGGTTTAATTGCCTTTCAGTTCCAAGCAAAAAAAACTGTAATTCATATGTAGCTCAAGCCTTTAGGAGCTCCAAGTTTACAACTTTCCAGGGATTTTATACAGTCTCTCATGATTTCATAAAATATAACTGTAAACATTGACAAACCACTCAGCAATAACATATAAGTGTAAACAGCGGATGATTTGTGCTTTAGCTTATGATCCAGACTTGGGGAGGGATTCCACTTTTCTGTTTGCTGACTAATGTAAACATATAATTTGGCTTCATGTGATCACATTAACTTCCATCCAGTGTGTGTGTGTGTGTGTGTGTGTGTGTGTGTGTGTGTGTGAGCGTATGAGCACATGTGCACGCAGTCTGAGTGATTCTTGTGACGTAACCGTGCTTTGGCACGAAGTAAAGAGCTTCTCCGACAGAACAATGAACTCAGCAGCTTTTTGGGGGTAAGAAACGCCCACATCCGAATACAATGTTATCCCTCCCTTCTTAAGAGGCGAACATCCAATCCTATTCCACCTCTGAGAGCTTGTGCAAGGAACCCTTTAAAATCGCTCTACATCTCAATCTTATCCAACATTTCCACGCACAGCGCGCTGAGTTTGCACGTGCCAGAAATTTACATCAACAGAAGTAAACTTTTATTTATTTTTTTAGACTTTGAAAATAACTTAAATCATCGAGCGTTTGTGCTCACGGAAACTAAAGTATCATAAAAAATGGCCCTCCTGAATAATTTTACAGCATGTTTGAAATATTTTCAAGGAGACCGGCTACACAATCAGGTATTCTTCTTTTTACGCGCCGTACACAAGTCTGCAGCCAGCGAGTCTTACGGGGTGTCCCCAACCAGAGAAGGAGCGATGCCTGAGAGGATAATCACAGAAGTCGGCGAGAAAACTCAAATCAAGAGCCTGGAGGAGATGCCTGGACCCAGCACCTTATCCAACTTGATTGAGTTCTTCTGGAGAGACGGGTTCAGCAGAATTCATAACATCCAGGTAATGATGTCGAGAAAGGACTAATCAGGCGTTTGTCATTGCTTTTTCATATAACCCTGTCTTTGTTCCCATCACTGGCAAAGAGCCAGCTCATCCTCAGCCAGTTATGACATCTATGCGTGAAATGGCACAGCCGTTGCGCACAAGCGCACTGAGATTTGCCGCCTGTCACCTATGAATCTCAAAATTTGAATTTTGTTGAAGTATGTTAAAGAGTTACACGAGGCACTGAACTTGTTCTCTGAACTACAAGATGCAGCAGATGATCATGCGTTCAAGAGTTCAGTTCTCTCTGTAGATAAAATCTTAACAAAGTTGGAAATTTGCAAAATTTCCTTTACTTGTGTTGTTTGCTTTAGATTGAAACGAGTCAGTGCTAATGTTTACTGAAACTTGACACAGTTAAAGACGAATACAATGACTCATATGTTGTAAGAAAAACGTTAAGTCAGATAAATAACCCCTCTTTTTAATTACATTTAATAATGAGTTTGTTTCTTCTTTTTTTAAACGTATTGTCTGTGAAGTAGTACTTTTGTTTCCTCAGCCCACAGTCATCTTAATATGGATTTTTTAAATCACATAATTGTTCTGTAAAAGTGAAAGGAACATAGTCTTTATACTTTCATTAAAACTATTAAATTATCCAAATGACTGGACTATAAAGGTAAAAGTAGATTTAGTTAATAAAACATTCTATTAGTAAATTCAAATTCAGTCCGTATTGGAGGATACCATTAAGTATCTATCCATTCACAATATGGCAGAAGTCCTCTTCTGTAGATAAGAATAAGCAATTGCCAACAAAAAGGAGCAATAAACCTCATACTAGTCGTACTAATTAGTTGTGTGAAGTTTGTGAACACATGACCCTTAAAAGATGGAAGTAATAATTAGATTTTATAAAAAATATGTAAGCCCAATAAAGTAAAATGTATGTATTCTGTATTCTCTAAAGTCCATCAAGAGGTAAATCTAAGTAAGTCAGTGATGCCACATTTGTACAGCACTTTAAAACACACAGTAACACAGTAACTACCCACTTGTAAAAACAACTAAAACAAATACAATTTAAAATCTTCTTAATTTGTGTTTTTTCTTTTCCTCATCTTTTCCAGTTGGAGCACTCGAAGAAGTTTGGCAAAATTTTCAAATCTCGTTTTGGACCCCAGCTGGTGGTCTCGGTGGCGGATCGTGACCTGGTGGCCGAGGTGCTGAGGGCTGAAGGTGTGGCCCCTCAGAGAGCTAACATGGAGTCCTGGAAGGAGTACAGAGACATGAGGGGCCGTGCTACAGGCCTCATCTCAGCGTAAGTCCCCTTTAATCTTCGACTTGTGAGACTGAAGCTCCAGAAATAAATGACTTTTGAGTTGGACTGGAGTTCCATATGTGCAGAACGGAACAGTACAAAACTTGTTGTCAAGGCTACATTTCCATACTATTACTTCTAAACGGTCTGCTTGTGTTATTCTCTGAAATAAGGCTACATTTAGCCTTTGATTCTCCAGAAAATCACGTGTTAACCATGAATGAAAATTTCCCCAAATTCACCTGGTTTCCTGTGTCTTGTTGTCCAGGGAGGGAGAGGACTGGCTGAAGATGCGGAGTGTGCTCAGACAGCTCATCATGCGACCCCGGGATGTAGCAGTCTTCTCTGATGATGTGAACCAAGTGGTGGATGACCTGATCAAGAGAGTCAGTATTCTGCGCACCCAGGAGACAGATGGAGCAACTGTCCTCAATGTGAATGATCTCTTCTTCAAATATGCCATGGAAGGTTGGTAAAGATCCTGAAACTGTTATTTTATTCTCTCCTATTTACATTTTCTACTTTGTGATGCCTTTCTAGTTGACAAAACTAGTTGAAACTTGCATCCGAAAACAAGTGATGACTAAAACACCTTGTTGCAGATGTTCAGAACAGATTATTGATGATTGAAGATGATCTGCTTCCCGCCTTTATCCTACAGGTGTTGCAGCCATTTTATATGAATGCCGACTGGGCTGCTTGCAAGACCAGATTCCAGAGGACACACAAGACTACATCGGTGCACTCCACCTCATGTTCAGCTCCTTCAAGACAACCATGTACGCCGGCGCGATCCCCAAATGGCTCCGCCCCATCATCCCCAAACCATGGGAGGAGTTCTGTCAGTCGTGGGACGGCCTCTTCAAATTCAGTAGGTGTTGGGATTTTTGACCACATAGAAACTTTTTGTAAAACTTGTATTTCGTCTCTGAATTGTCAATCTGTAGTTACCAGTGTTCATTCACATTAAAAGGGTATTCTAGTTGTTTTGTACTGCACGTGCAAAAATAAGGAGAAATCCCAAGGGATCGATTACAAAAGAGGAAACTGAAGCGGAGAAATCCAGATGCTCTGAAGACTCTGTTATGAAACTGATGTCCCTAAACCCAGACTGAGATGAGCCTATTACCATTATTGGGATTTTTTAAAGAATTTTCAGACTTCCACTGATAAGTTCATTTATCTTCTTGTGTAAAATTCATGTTATGTCCCTTTAAACATTTTGTCCCCTTTTTTCTGAGTGGCTTGAAAAAGAGTTATTTAATGCACACCAAACATTTCTTTTGTAATGGCTTAAATAAACAGACAGAGTACCTGAAGTACCACCTTAAATGTTTGCTGACATCTGTACAACAATCTTTTGCCTGTAAAAAGATAGCCTTTGATTGGTTTTCCAGGTTGTATAGATGTTAGATAACGCTTTCTATGCAGAACTTTTGAAATCTTAAAACATTAAAGATTAAATCTGGGTAAGCAAACATTTGAAAGATAAAAAGCCTGGCATCAATAGAAAGGAATGTTGATTTGCATATAAATCTCTGCTGCTGTACCAGGGGATTGTGGGAGGCTGGGGTCCCTCTGTTATATAACATGTTATTTTCCTCTCTTGCCTTTCCTTCACCTCCCATTCACACACCCCCTCCCCATCTCCATTCATCCCACCCTCTCTGTCTCTGTTTTATAATCTCAGGCCTCATTCACGTTGATAAGCGTCTCTCGGAGATTAAGGCCCAGCTGGAGCGGGGCGAGGAAGTGAAGGGTGGACTGCTCACACACATGCTAGTTACCAGGGAGATGACCATAGAGGAGATTTACGCCAATGTAACGGAGATGCTTCTGGCCGGCGTTGACACGGTGTGTGTGTGTGTGTGTGTGTGTGTGTGTGTGTGTGTGTGTGTGTGTGTGTGCTTGAGTTTTTCCATAGAGTTTATGCAGAGAGGAGTTCAGGGAGTGTAAAGGTGCAATGAGTGTGGAGGGTTTGGAAGTTGCACTTGTGTGTTACTATCTGTCTGTGTGAGTGTGTGAGTGTGTGTGTGTGTGTGTGTGAGAGTGTGTGTGTGTGTGTGTGTGTGTGTGTGTGTGTGTGTGTGTGTGTGTGTGTGTGTGTGTTTGAGGCAGTGTTGAGTTTCAGGAGTTGGGTTTCTGGCACCACATCTGTGCCTGTGTGCCTGTGCCAGTGTCAGGTCAGAGCAGTGAATCGGGGGGGGTGAGACAGTATCCCACTGACAAACTTGTTCTCACTCAGATTTAGTTTCTTGTCATTTGTCTGCATCTGTGAGATCCACACAGGGGGGGCTTTGTCTTTTTTCCCCTCTGCCAGACATCTGTGTTGTGTATGTTTTTTAAAAAAAAAATCAGCCTTAAAAAGGGTTTCAATTGAAAATAATTTAGACTTTAGGGGTTAATGACATTAAATTATTCCCTTATTTATCACTTTTTAATGCAAATTTAAGGACAAAGCAATAAGAAATGCTGTGAAGAAGCAGGGGATCTTTTTTGGACCTTTGATGTTTCTATTACACAGTTAAATCCTTTGCCAACTAGAGGCAGAATGATGAAAATACATAAATAAAATGTAATTAATTTTTTTTTGTAATTAATTTTTCTAAAAAAAGTTTCTATCCTTATCTGAAATATTCATTCATTCAGAATGATTTTTTAAAACTTGTCCCACTCTGTCTGCTACATGTGTGTGTGTGTGTGTGTGTGTGTGTGTGTGTGTGTGTGTGTGTGTGTGCATTTACACTGTGTGCACAGTCTCTGTCTAATTTGTTTGGGGTACTGTCAGATTAATGAGAATTATGGCTGTGGAGTGTTTTGTTCTGAGCTTGGGGGCAATGGGATAAAAGAGTGTGTGTTTTTGTTAAACTTGTTGCAACGGTCACGGCCTGGTAGGGGGTGCTTTTAGCTGAGCCATTGCCTGACCCTGTGGTGTGCTCGCCTTTACTCAGCATACACAAGAGCTGTCAAGACACATTAGTCAGAGCCAGAGTTATTGCACAGACTGGACAGAGGTGAGATTACAGTAAAGGGCTGGGGTCTGAGGAAGAGGAAGAGGGACGCTGTTATAAAATGGCTTAAAAATTTGGGAGTTAGCGTCACATAGATACAGTAGATGTGGAGGGCACAGGGTTAGAGGGGCCTGTCTGTGTTGTGTTTGGAAGAGCTTTTGTCATATGATTCCTCTCTGGCTTTGTCTGAGGTGTTGCAAGCATCCGTCCCAGCTGGGGATGATTAGATGCGTGTTGGGGAGATGAGTGGAAGAGGGTGGTGACAGAGTGGGAGAGGGAGTCTAAGCAGGGAAGGTGGGATATGGGAAAGTTAAAAAGCTGACAGCACTTGGACAAGGAAAATGATTTTATGCACATTAGTTAGTCCTCTCAGAGAAAAACACCCCCACACTGAACTCTGGGGTCTATACACTGTAACATTGTGCAGATCAAATGTGCCCCTTTTCTAGCAGTGCATATACAGTGGGTATAAAAGCAAAGGGGCTGTAGTGGAAGATGGACATTATGCCAGGGAAATGATTAGGTTTTGTGTTGAGGTAACAGGGCATTACAGTACAGCCAGTAAATAAAGGATTTGAATAGAGAAAAGGTGGCACACATTTTTTTTAACATTGCCCATCTGCCAACGCCAAATGTCTGAGAAAAAGGAAGAGCTGTAACAATTGAGAGAAAGGAGATAAATGAAATGAGCATGCAGGGAAAGAACAGATGAAAATGGTCAGGGAGTGTCTGTGTGGGTAGTGTTTTCAAGGGGGGGGGGGGGGGGGTGCATTAGACATTTTAAGGATTATTTTCAATTCTTTGAATCCATTGTGTCAGTGTGTCTGTTCAGCATGTGGATTTAGCCACTTTTATAGCCAGATCCCCTCCCAGTTTCCTAACACTTGCACAACATCTTGTGTCAGCTTGAATTGCAGTCAAACCTGTTGCAAAACAACAAAAAAGGTTCACAAATATCCAATAGGAGAGCTGTTAAACGATAACAATGTTGAATCAATACATGAAAGTAAAACAAAACCTTTATTTTCTTGTAGACGTCCTTCACCCTGTCATGGGCCAGCTATCTGTTAGCCCGACACCCTCAAATACAGGAGCAAATCTTTACAGAAGTGACGAATACTCTGGGACATGGAGCAATTGCCACAGCTGATGATGTCCCTCGTCTTCCTCTCATCAGGGGGCTGGTCAAAGAGACTCTCAGGTGCAGAATGCATGTTGTTTTGAAACCTCTTTCAGATTTCTTCTCTTGCTGTAAACACATGTTTGTCTTCTTTGTTGGCCCTCATTTGCAAAGTGAAAAGACTTGCTTGCCTTTGTTGAAGATGTTTGCATGAGTACCTTTTCATTTGTTAATTCTTCCTGCCTTTCATTAATCCACTTTTCCTAGAGTTGAACTTCTTAGTAAGACTAACGTATAAGGCTGTTGAATAAAAAGTCTTTGTGTCTCTCCCTGGGAGCAGGCTTTTCCCAGTCCTCCCAGGAAACGGGCGGATCACACAGGATGACTTGGTGGTGGGCGGATACTTCATCCCCAAAGGGGTAAGAATCATAGAACCATAAAGGATGTAAATTTAGAGATTGCACGAGGAAAAAGTGTGACCATATGAGGCAGCCAAAACCGGACAGGAGAGCTGGATGTAACATGATCCTGCATTACTCGTACATCTCTTTCTGTCTCTTTTACAGCTGCATGTACAATAGCCAAGATGTTTTCATAGCACAAACCAATTTCTTCTTTTTTTAAAAAAATTTTTTATCATCTTTGTTAGACTCAGTTGGCTCTTTGTCACTACCACACATCCATGGATGAAGAAAACTTCCCCGAAGCTATAGACTTCCGTCCAGATCGCTGGATAAGGAAAGATTCCACAGATCGTGTCGACAACTTTGGTTCAATTCCCTTCGGCTACGGCATCAGGAGCTGCATTGGGAGAAGAATAGCAGAGTTAGAGATGCATCTCGCTCTCACAAGGGTATGGGAATGACTTCTTATATATGCACACAAATATGCTTAAATAATATGGACAATCAAGAAACCATAAATGAAAGCTGTATCCGAAACACTGATAAACATTTTGAAACGAGAAAAATAGAACCCGACAAATATATCTGTTGGCCAATATTATAGGATCAGTTTGGATTTTTTTCAGAGCATACTGTACAATGAGAAACTCTTTGCTTCAGGTGATTTAGAAATGGTATCATTAGTTTTTCCAGCAGAGGGCACTCTGATTCCATAGTTTACAACACTTTCAGTATTATCTGCAGTGTCATCAGAGCATCACGTCTGAGCACAAAGTGAGTGACTCCAAAATAGGATGACATGTATCATAATGATTAATATTTAAATACGGTATTTTTTTTTTTTTTTTTAACAAGGAAGCTTTTTTGAGAACCTGTGCATAATTATATCTGTGCAAAATAGATAAAACAATCTGCATGGAAAAGGCACATTTTAATTGCATCTCAAAAATGCAGTTTGGGCAGCCATAGTGATAACAAGGAATTACCCCCTCTGAAATCAATATGATTCTCCAAATTGGTTAGCTTTAATAAAAAGTAGGGGGGAAAACAGCTGTGCCACTAAAGATCTTCTTTTTTTTCAAATACACACTAATTAGAGACTACTTGTCACAATTGAAAGGGTACATGCAATCTAAATGAATTTTTTGTGTTTTGTCTCTTTTGCAGCTCATTCAAAAGTTCCACATTGGTGTTTCTCCTCTCACTGCTGATGTCGAGGCCAAAACCCACGGCCTGCTCTGCCCCTCTGCCCCCATTAACCTGCAGTTCATTGATAGGAAGAGCTAGACGCTTACTCTTATACATAAGGACTACTGCAGTGATTGATTTTTAAGTGCTGATGCATTATTAGTTGTTTTTTTTAAACACACTGCCTTTAGAAAACCTTCCTCTGTAGGATTGTAAATACAGACCTGAGATTGAGGTATAACCTTGTTCTGTTCTGTAGTGGGAAAGATGTAAAATAGTCCATGATGTAAAGACAAGAGCTGTGTTTTTCTGTTGATTATTTGTACTTAAAGAAACCGCTGCAATTCAGATTGTTACACTTTTCATAGCGATTGGTGGGTGGAAAAAAATAACTTTAATCTGCATACAGAAACGGTATCCTTTTTATAGCAATGTGCACACAGATTAATACACAATCACAACTTTTCCTCCCACTAGTTTGGGAAAGATTTCTCACTGAATTACGCCGTGAATGTCAAATGGCAAAAATGAATGTACTGAAATGTGCTGCTTTCAGAGGTACATATGTACAGTGGAGGAAATAATTGTTTGATCCCCTGCTGATTTTGTAAGTTTGCCCGATTACAAAGAAGTGAGTGGTCTATAATTTTTATGGTACTTTTATTTTAACAAACAGAGACAGAATATATAAAAAAAAAAAGTCCAGAAAAAAAAATTACATAAAGTTATAAATTAATTTGCATTTGATCGAAGGAAATAAGTATTTGATCCCCATGCAAAACATGACTTAGTACTTGGTGGAGTAACTCTTGTGACAAGCACAGAAGTCAGATGATTGTTGTAGTTGGTCACCAGGTTTGTACACATCTCAGGAGGGATTTTGGTCCACTCCTCTTTACAGATCCTCTCCAAATTCTGAAGGTTTTGAGGCTGTCGCTTTGCAACTCGAACTTTTAGCTCCCTCCACAATTTTTTTTTAATAGGATTAAGTTCTGGAGACTGGCTAGGCCACTCCTTGACCTTAATGTGCTTCTTCTTGAGCCACTCCTTTGTTGCCTTGGCCGTATGTTTCGGGTTGTTGTCATGCTGGAAGACCCATCCAAGACCCATCCTCAGTGCTCTGGCTGAGGAAAGGAGGTTCTCGTCCAAGATCTTACAGTACATGGCCCCATCCATCGGCCCCTCAATGCGGTGAAGTTGTCCTGTACCCTTAGCAGAGAAATAGCCCAAAAGCATAATGTTTACACTTCCATACTTGACGGTGGGGATGTTGTTCTTGGGTTGGTATTCAGCATTTCTCTCCCTCCAAACACAACAACTGGAGTTTATGCCAAAGAGTTCAATTTGGTCTCATCTGACCACATCACCTTCTCCCAAGGCTTCTCTGAATCATTTAGGTGTTCATTGGCAAACTTCAGACAGGCCTGTACATGTGCCTTCCTGAGCATGCGGACCTTGCGGGCACCGAAGGATTTCAGTCCATCCCAGCACAGTGTGTTACCAATGGTTTTCTTGGTGACTGTGGTCCTAGCTGCAAAGCTCCTCCCGTGTAGTTCTGGGTTGATCCCTCACCCTTCTCATGATCACCCTTACCCCACGAGGCGAGATCTTGCATGGAGCTCCAGACAGAGGGCGATTGATGGTTAGTTTATATTTCTTCCATTTTCTTATAATTCCACCAACAGTTTCTCCTTCTCACCAAGCTTCTTGCTGATGGTCTTATAGCCCAGTCCAGCCTTGTGCAGGTCTACAATTGTGTCCCTGATGTCCTTTGAAAGTTCTTTGATCTTACCCATGGTG